>NC_069500.1:73858294-73983294 GCF_027579735.1 Bombina bombina | reverse complement strand
GGTGAATTTTCCCCTTTGTATAAATAGATCTGGAATGTAAGCAATATTTTAGATGGAGTTTAATTAATCAGTTAAAATGAAGATGCATTATAACTTACTACTTAAAGGGACAGTATACACTCATTTTCATATAACTGCATGTAATAGACACTACTATAAAGAATAAGATGCACAGATACTGATATAAAAATCCAGTATAAAAACTGTTTAAAAACTTACTTAGAAGCTGTCAGTTTGGCTCTGTTGAAAATGCAGCTGGAAAGCCCACTGCAAGTGGCAAATAAGACACTCCCCCCTCTCCCCCTTCTTTTGCATATGAAAAGACCCTTTACACAAACAGCAGCAAGCTGGAGAAGGTAGCTGACGGTATTCACATAAAACTTTGGGGCTTTGTTAGGAGTCTGAAAATCAGAGCAATGTTATTTAAAAATAAGCAAAACTATACATTTAATTTAAAAAAAAAAACTTTATGGGCTATATAAATAGATCATCTACAAAACATTTATGCAAAGAAAAAATGAGTGTATAATGTCCCTTTAAATGCAGTGCTGAAACTCAAATACCCCCCTCCCAACTTAAAACGTTTTTTTTTTTTTTGTGAGTTTGAACTGTTCACCAATCAGTGCTCTAGCCATATGGCACTCACACATTATTATTTTTTTAGTAGCTAGAACACTGATTAGAGAACAGTTAAAACTGTCAGCTCTCAAAAAAAAAAAATACTTTGGAGGGGGGCGACCGGAGCGCAGAGTATTTGCAGCGCTACATTAAAAAGAAAGTTTACCATCACTTTAAGATACACTTTTTTTAGCAGAGGTTTAAGGGACAAAATACAGTAAAGGAGTTCAAAATGCCTGTGATTTTAAAAGGTCTTTACTGATACATTTTTGCCTTAGACCAGAATATAAAAAAACTAGGGTATAACTCTAATTTTCCATTAAGATTAGGACAAATTGTTATCACTTCACTGTCAATAAAGTTCTTCTAACCAATATTTAATATTTAAGGACAAAGCGAAGATGGCTTCATGAAAGAAACTCAATGCTGCCATTTGTTAACATCAACAAATTAAAGGGGCATTATATTTGATAAAAATTGGTTTCTTACATAAGGCTACAATACTTCATTACAAGGGATATTCCAATTTAAAATAAAAATGTTCTATTTTCTTTAGCGTAATTTATTGTTTAACAGATTCTTTTTTTTATGAAGAGTTGGAGTTCTGCTTTTTTCCCAACCTACATGAGGATACAGCTGGTTAGTGAATGAGAATCAAGACTACCTGCATATACTCCACTGGATTTAGCCACAAGGAGAACAAAATAGGGGTGTTCCAGAAATGCAACTATATTTTTATCTCTTTTGAAACAGTTAAAGGGACATTAAACACTTTGAGATGGTAATATAAAATGATAAATTGTATATAATAAAACAACTCTGCAATATACTTTCATTATTTATTTTGTCCTCTTTGCCTGCAATTCCATTCTGAAATTGTGAGCTTTTCAGTTCCTGTTAGAAATGGAAGTGCAGAACACTGTTAAATCCAGCACAACCATTGGCTGGACACTCTAGTGACCTATTTATAACTGTCTCTAATTGGCCACAGCAGAGAATGTAACACAAGTTACAACATGGCAGCTCCCAGTGTTTTATAGACACTAAAACTTTACACTTATTTTGTCACTTTTTAAACAACTAATGAAACTTTAAAAAATACATCTACATGTTAGTCATAGACTAATCTTTTCTTTGAATGCATCATTCTATCTAGCATTTATTTAGTGTTTAATGTCCCTTTAAAGGAACATAAAGCACAAAATAAAACTTTCAAACTTACTTCTGTTACTTACATTATTGAACTCTGTTACTTACATTATTGAACTTCTAAACAGGATCTCACCTTTGTGAACGTGAGATAAATAATGTAAAATGCACTGTAGTGAAGGTGTTTGGACTTTGTGTGCACGAAGATATGTTTACTATAAAAACACGTTCACAAAGGCACAATCTCATTTGAACATATTCCTTGCAAAATAGAATGGTTTCAGTAGTGTTAAAATCCAGCAAAAGAAGATGACATAAATCCTTCTTGATTTCAGATGTAAGTCATGTCAAACCGGACAAAGTGCTTTTAAAATAAATTAATCTAAATATTGTAGAATAGAATCAGTGGCGACTCTAGGAACAAGATATAGGGGGGCACATAAGATACCACAGTCAAAACTGGGGGGGCACTAATAATTTTCACCACTAAATCTCATATATATATATATATATACAGTATATATCTCAAACGGTACATACTAAACCTCTGCACTGTGCCATGTAAGATTAATTTATCATAGTCATCAGGGCTGCCACTAGAAATTTTGGGGCTCCTTAATGAGCCAGTGGTCTGACCCCCCCCCCCCCTGCATGTACACTCACAATATATATAAAATAATTTTGCCATTGACAATATGTGTACTAATACTAAGGCCTCTATTTACCAAAGTCTGGCGGACCTGATCCGACAGCATTGCACCAGCAGGTCACAAGAGCTGCTGGTGCAACGCCGCCCCCTGCAGATTCGCGGCCAATCAGCCGCCAACAGGGGGTGTCAATCAACCCGATCATACTCGATCGGGTTGAATTCCGGCGATGTCTGTCCGCCTGCTCAGAGCAGGAGGACAGGTTATGGGTTATAGGTCTTTGTGACCGCTGCTTCATAACTGTTGTTTCTGGCGAGCCTGCAAGCTCGCCAGAAACACGGGGCATCAAGCTCCATTCGGTGCTTAATAGATAGGCCCCTAAGACTCTATATACACTAAAACTTGCATTCACCATATGCATACTACTCTCACACCCACAGTATGCATATAAACATATATACTAATACATAGAATGTATAAAAGAATACTCAAACCCAGGATACCTGTACACAATTACAGTGTATGTTTAAGAACTACAACTCACAGTAGAACAAAAGTTAGTTACTACATTCTTGTGTTGCAAAGTCAGATATAAAGCTGCTTATTCTTAGCATGCTTAAATTATGGCAGAGCGACTGCTGAGTGTTGCATGTCTAAAAGCTAAACTCAATTTATGCTGTTCATTCATACTTTCACTGTTTTACTGCAGTTTCACATAAACCATAGTGTGAAAAATTATCCATAGCTGCTTTTACTGAAATATTTTATTTTCTAAAACCCCCAAAAAACTGTCCAGGTATAGACGGGTGTGGGCGTGGCATAGAGTTGCCACCTTTAGTTCAGGCCGTGCACAGAACAACTGTTTCTGCTGAGTACAAACTATGCACTAGCACAAAAACACAACCTCACACATAGATATTCACACTCACACATACACACACTGTCTCACACATTCACAAACACACTCTCTCTCTCTTTAACATTTTCTCTCACACAAACACTCTAACACACTAACAAACTCACACACTAGCACACACACTCTCTCACATACACAAATACACTCACTCTTTCACACACAGAAACACTTACACACATGCAACAGAGAAATAACTGTAGGCATGTGCAGTATGTCACAAATGCACAATGTCACCTCAGCTGATTCAGCTTCAACCTGGACAAACAAATGGAAATCCAAACTGTCAAGGTCATTCCCGGACAGGTGGCAACCTTAGCATGTATGCCAGTCCATGAGGCCTATTTAAGAAATGTCTGTCGGACCTGATACGACAGTGCGGATCAGGTCTGACAGACAGCGCTGAATGCGGAGAGCAGTACACTCTCCGTATTCAGCATTGCACCAGCAGCTCACAAGAGCTGCTGATGCAACGCTGCCCCCTGCAGACACGCGGCCAATCAGCCACCAGCAGGGGGGTGTCAATCAACCCAATCATACTCGATCGGGTTGATTTCAGGTGATTCCTGTCCACCTCATCAGAGCAGGCGGACAGGGTTATGGAGCAGCGGTCTTTAGACCGCTGCTTCATAACTGGTGTTTCAGGCTCGCCAGAAACACGGGGCCTCAATCTCCATTCGGAGCTTGATAGATAGGTACCCCATGTATCTGTTTATCACCTAAATAAAAAACAGGGTATTATCCTTCCATGTCAAACAAACAATCACCCGGTACATAAAATCCAACATGCATCAAAGAGATCCTGCATTTTTAAAAATAGAGATGGCAAACTGTATCCAGTTGCAAAAACAGCTAGAAGACTATAGAATACAGGATATCTTCAAGCTTGGTTTCAAACCTAGGCATTGCACAGATAAAAACTGGTAAAAATCTGAGATGGTTCCACACATCCCTTAGATCAAAAGTTACCTCAAACTTTTCAACAGAAGTAACCCTTTAGGCCTACAAATAGAGTCATTTACTCCTCAACCTAGAAAAATAATAAATACATTTATATAAACATCTAACATGAGAGTAAAATGGACAAATGCAGAAGCAGGGAGGCATGCATGCAGGGTGGACAGACAGCTGGTATATAGAGGGTGTAGGGACCATATCTTTTTTTTGGTTAAGGGTATGATAGATAGCAGTCATAAAGGGGACATAGGACCTATGAGACTGGTCTGGTAAGTGATGTTCACAAAGCATATCTTACCTCAGTCTCATGTACTCTGCAGTCTCTTTTGTGCCAACTATAATCCACACCTGACTCTACATAAGACTCATGTATCCTGGCCTTAAACCAAATTTATCTGCCCACCCTGTATCTGCCTTCTTGAAAGGTATGAACTATATCACCTTTCAAGCTAACATAATCCTCAATGTCATGCACTCCTTTCTGTGCCAAATATGAGGAAACTCAGACAAGACTCTTATTTTCTGCAGTCCTTTTTGTTCCAGTTATGCCACATCAGACCCCAGACTTTTTTCATTTACATTTATAGCCCCTTAAGTGTGAGCTATGGGAAGCATCATACACCATACCTTTCCCACAAAGTCAAATGATCTTCAAATTATCTCTCTCCACGATGACACTGGTGTGGAAAGGTTCTGGTTCCTTCTTCTTTCTTTCTTAAGGCTCCTTCAACTTCCCCATGTGTGCTACAAGTGATGGCCATGCTGAGGCTGCTGTGTGTATGTAGCTCACTGCACAGGCATGACCCTTGATGTCACTCTCCAGGCAGCGGATCTCTATTTGTTGGAAGGTCCGGAGGTGCTTAGAGAGACAGTGAGTCAGTGACACACAACACAGACCTCCTAGCACTGTCACCACAGACCAATCCAATCTGCCTTTCACTAATGGAGACCCCACTGGTAACTTATACTGTCCTGGTCATAACCGGACAGGTGGCAACCCTAGCATGGCAGGCGAGTGACGTCATCATCAGCCGGGACCAGGTCTGGAAACTGAACCTCCCCCCACAGTGCAGCGAGACACAGGGAATCCTATGAATGAAATTTAGTTTGTCAACCTTTGTGGTAATAACTTATCAAGTGGATAAATCTTTACACCCAACAAACTATCGGCTGCTAGATTACGAGTCTTGTGTTAGCCTTAAAAAGCAGCGTTGAGGGGTCCCAACGCTGCTTTTTAACGCCCGCTGGTATTACGAGTCAGGCAGGTACAGGTGTACCGCTCACTTTTTTTCCGAGATTTCCGCATACCGCAAATCCCCTTATGTCAATTGCATATCCTATCTTTTTAATGGGATTTTCCTAACACCGGTATTACGATTGCTTGAAAAAGTGAGCGGTACACCCTCTCCTGTCCAGACTCCTACCGCATTTAAAAGTCAGTAGTTAAGAGTTTTATGGGCTAACGCCGTAACATAAAACTCTTAACTAAAGTGCTACAAAGTACACTAACACCCATAAACTACCTTTTAACCCCTAAACCGAGGCCCCCCCCACATCGGAAACACTTAACTAAAATGTTTAACCCCTAATCGGCTGACCAGACATCGCCACCACTGTAATAAATATATTAACCCCTAAACCACCGCACTCCCGCCTCGCAAACACTAGTTACATTTTATTAACCCCTAATCTGCTGTCCCTAACATCGCCGACACCTACCTACATTTATTAACCCCTAATCTGCCGCCCCCAACGTCGCTGCTACTATATTAAATTTATTAACCCCTAAACCTAAGTCTAACCCTAAGTCTAACCCCCCCTAACTTAAATATAATTTAAATACATCTAAATAAATTTACTACAATTAAATAAATTATTCCTATTTAAAACTAAATACTTACCTATAAAATAAACCCTAAGATAGCTACAATATAACTAATACTTACATTGTAGCTAGCTTAGGGTTTATTTTTATTTTACAGGCAACTTTGTATTTATTTTAACTAGGTAGAATAGTTATTAAATAGTTATTAACTATTTAATAACTTCCTAGTTAAAATAAGTACAAATTTACCTGTAAAATAAATCCTAACCTAAATTACAATTACACCTAACACTACACTATCATTAAATTAATTACATAAATTACCTACAACTAACTACAATTAAATACAATTAAATAAAATAAACTAAAGTTAAAAAAAAACACACTAAATTACAGAAAATAAAAAAAGAATTACAATTTTTTTAAACTAATTACACCTAATCTAAACCCCCTAATAAAACAAAAAAAGCCCCCCAAAATAATAAAATTCCCTACCCTACACTAAATTACAAATAGCCCTTAAAAGGGCCGTTTGCGGGGCATTGCCCCAAAATAATCAGCTCTTTTACCTGTAAAAAAAAGTACAATATCCCCCGCAACATTAAAACCCACCACCCACACACCCAACCCTACTCTAAAACCCACCCAATCCCCCCCTTAAAAAAACCTAACACTACACCCTTGAAGATCACCCTACCTTGAGCCGTCTTCACCCAGCCGAGCACAAGTGGACGCCCAGAGGGGCAGAAGTCTTCATCCGATCCGGCCAGAAGAGGACCCAGACCGGCAGAAGTCTTCATCCAGGCGGCATCTTCTATCTTCTTCCATCCGGAGCGGAGCGGGTCCATCTTGAAGACATCCGACGCGGAGCATCCACTTTCATTCGACAGCGACTGAAGAATGAAGATTCCTTTAAGTGACGTCATCGAAGATGGCGTCCCTTCAATTCCGATAGGCTGATAGAATTCTATCAGCCAATCGGAATTAAGGTAGGAAAAATCCTATTGGCTAATGCAACCAGCCAATAGGATTGAAGTTCAATCCTATTGGCTGATCCAATCAGCCAATAGGATTGAGCTGGCATTCTATTGGCTGTTCCAATCAGCCAATAGAATCAACCCCTAAACCACTGGCCCCCCACATCCCTACTACTATAATAAAACTATTGACCCCATTGATGTCTATGGGGAAAAGAAAGTTACATTTAAACCTAACACCCTAACATAAACCTCTAGTCTAAACACCCCTAATCCGCCACTCTCAACATTGCGACACCTAAATAAAGTTATTAACCCCTAATCCGCTGCTCCCTGACATCGAGAACAGTAAATAAACCTATTAACCCCTAAACCGCTGGCGACCACATCGCAACTAAAAAATAAACCTCTTAACCCCTAAACCACTAGCCCCCCACATCGTAACTAATAAACTAAACCTATTAACCCCTAAACCACCAGATCCCCACATTGCAAAACACTCAATTAAACTATTAACCCCTAAACCTAACACCCCCTAACTTTAAATTAAAAGAGGATCCTCTTCATATGGTCACCGCCGTACACTGAAGCTTGAATGTAAGGTGCCCGTTTAAATATTGGGCACCTTGCATTACTATTGACAGACATTTTCAAAGCAACAAATAGGATGATAGCTACTGAAATCCTATTGGCTGATTCATTTTTAAGTTAAGTGTTTGTGTATGTACTATAAATATTTCACATTGCAATTTTCTGCACATAGCAAACATGTTTTCTTTGTATTTATTAATAGATATTTATATATATATATATATATATATATATATATATATATATATATATATATGCTGAAATAAATATCTATACCTATATATAATCATGCATATATATAGTTATAGATATTTATTTCAGCAAAAAGACATCAGATATATGTAAAAATTTATATTTATGAATAAATAAAACATATTCTTCTATGTAAAAAACATTGGAATGTGAAATATTCATATTTTCATATCGGGTTTGCGGGCAAGTTGGTTGTTATGTTTTTTTTTTCCACATTTTTTGCTGCACTAACTTCTGTTGGGGAATACATTATCACACGCACGATATTGTAAGTTTGGCTTTTTATGCTTGACAGGTTAGCGTGCAAGCGAAAACAGTTTACTTTAAACTTGTAATATGAGTGCAACCCGACACGAACAAAAAGCTTAGTTCTAGTGCAGTTAACGCTCGAACAGGAGCGTTTAATAATGCTCCACTTGTAATCTGGCCCAAAATATGGCATAATTAGCAAAAAGGTGTTAAAGGGACAGTCAACACCAGAATTTTTGTTGTTTTAAAAGATAGATAATCCCTTAAATACCAATTCTCCAGTTTTGCATAACCAACACATTTATAATTATATACATTTTACCTCTGTAATTAGCTTGTAACTAAGCCTCAGCAGACTGCCCCCTTATTTCAGTTCTTTTGATGGACTTGCATTTTAGCCAATCAGAGCTGTCTCCATGGTAAATTCACGTGCATGAGCTCAATGTTATCTATATGAAACACATGAACTAATGCCCTTTAGTGGTGAAAATTTAGATTAGAGGAGGCCTTCAAGGTCTAAGAAATTAGCATATGAACCTCCTAGGTTTAGCTTTCAAATAAGAATACCAAAAGTACAAAGCAAAATTGATGATAAAAGTAAATTGGAAAGTTGTTTAAAATTACATGCCCTATCTGAATCATGAAAGTTGTTTTTGGACTTGACTGTCCGTTTAACAGATAGTCCAAAGACTTGCAGAAGATAAGAAATTCAATCTTTCTAAGGCAACACTCCCATAGGGATCCTGGAACACCAGCAGCTGGAACACATAAATAGAAAAAGGAGGTGCCTCATAGTGTAAGTAGTTCTCATACAGAGTAAAACACTATAATACATACAAGGGGCAACTCACAGGTTTGATGACACTACTTGTAGTGCATGTGAATATAGTAATTGTACAAACATGCCCATTATGTCCATCATGAATAGATACAAATCACATTCAGATGGTTTAGCAGTGGTGAGGATGGAGTTGAATTGCAATAGGTTCCTTTTTAACTCATGATTGCACAATGCCATTTAAAGATCGGTATTAGTAGTAACAATCAAAATAGTGTGTGTTACTTAGAAACACACTTTAACAGATTAGAAACACACTTTAACAGAAAGCTATTTCTCCATAAAATTTCTTAATGTTGGGGTCCTGATGTGACTTTTCCTGAAGATCTCCTTAACTGTACAGAATTTCACATAGTTAAAGGGATAGTTAACCCACATTTTTTTCTTTTATGATTCAGATAGAGCATGCAATTTTAAGCAACTTTCTAATTTACTCCTATTATCAATGTTTCTTTGTTCTCTTAATATCTTTATTTGAAAAAGCAGGAATGTTAGCTTACGAGCCGGCCGATTTTCGGTTCAGCATCCTGGATAGTGCTTGCTGATTGTTGGCTGCATTTAGCCACCAATCAGCAAGTGCTACCCGGTGCTGAACCAAAGATGTGGGAAATAGCCAAAAATGCGCTATTGTGATCATGTCAAAATGAGTAGTAGCATTTTCACGAAGAAAAAGAGCTGAGAAAGGCTTCAGTTGATTGTGATTGACTGTAGTAAAACAAGCAAATGGAGCATTTTAATTACCACAATAATGTCCCTTTAAGTATTTTAGCCTGGTGTAAGAATATTGATGTTAGAAAGGGGTAAGACTGGCTTTATTAGAAGGAGTACAGTAAGAGTGCAGCATTTAGAAAATATTTGCATTTCACATACAGCTTTTCCAAGTTCTCTTGTGGCGCCTTTTATAAAACATAAATAAATAAATAAATAAATATAGTGTATCTTGACCTTCACCTTAATAAGATCAGTTGAATCTAACTAGGTAAATGCTGTAGTGTTCTGGCGTTTACCTTTCATCAGGCTTCTACGATTCTTTATCACAAATGGGGTGAAAAAATAGTATAAATATTCGTTTGTACTGAATAGATTAAAAAAATAATTAAATCAATCTTTTCATTAGAATGATAAAAAACAGATATTGCAAGGCCGCGGTATTGTATTCACAATTGTTATTGTCCTCTTATTCCTTTGAATAATTTTTGAAAGAATTCCTTGGCGCTATATGTAATATTCTAAAAGAGGAATTTGTAGAGTGCGTATTGATTTCTGTACATGATGTGCAATGTTGCTTGGTGCCCAGACGATTTCCTTGTACATTGGTTATTTGATTTGATTGTAAGTTTATGTAAGTGAGCTGGAATGAGATCAATAAACAAGAAGAAGAATGGATTCATAAATGAATTTACTTATAAGGCAATGCTGGACCGGACTATTTATTAATGTGTTTATGAAAATTACATTTGCTTTATTGAACACTTTTTGTGGATTGGGTGATACCAACAAAAAAAAGATTAAAAAAATGTTGAAAAAAAATTGTAATAAATAATTAAGTGAAATGTACTTCTCCTATAGCGCTACACTGGATATCTATATCCCTTTGTAATTTAAAGGGCTATTGTGCTGCCTATGAAAAAGCAGCTTTACCACATTAAAGATAAAGGCCTCTAGTTATTAAGGTCTGTCGGACCAGCAGGGGGGGTGTCAATCAACCCGATCGTACTCGATCGGGTTGATTTCCGGCCATGTCTGTCTGCCTGCTCAGAGCAGGCGGACAGGTTATGAAGCAGCGGTCTTTGTGACCGCTGCTTCATAACTGCTGTTTCTGGCGAGCCTGCAGGCTCGCCAGAAACACAGGGCATCAAGCTCCATTCGGAGCTTGATACATATGCCCCATAGGGTTTAGATTACAAGTGGAGCGCTCAAGCGTTACCTGTGCTAGAAGTTGGGCTTTTTGCACTTTCCAGGTTGCACTCGTATTATGTGTTGAAAGTAAACAGCTTTCACTCAAGCAATAACCTAACGAGAGTGAAAAGTCGAACTTAGAATATTGCTTGTGCGTTCACATAATTCCCCTTAGAAGTCAATGAAGCAAAAAAGTGGAGAAAAACTAATACCCTACTCGCACGAAAATCAGATTGCATATTCTCATGTGTGCTAATCCGACAAGAAAATATGAATATTTCATATTCCAATGTTCTTCACATACAGGAATATGTTCATTATGGTGCAATATACTGTATAAGCAAAACAGAATGAGAAGCAGTCTGCCAGGAGCGAACAGCAGCATCAATAGCTTGTTCTATGGCCCGGTTGCCACCTGGAAGTAGCTTCTTTCTGCCCAATTGTGCTTTTCACAGAGAAAAACTTTCCTGTAGTATATCAGTCTGATCCCGCCGACAAGGTCAGTCCAGCCCCGAAATACCAGACAATCCTCCTCTGAACAAGGAAAAGCCAACCCCAGACGATCGTTTAGGCCTTCTGTGGGCCTCGTCAGTGAGGAGCAGCCATATTCCTCTAAGCACATTGGGCAAGGAGTCCACGTCTGGTTTCCCCCATCACCCTTAGGGAGACTATCCCCAGGGTCATATTTACATATGCAAAACAGAATGAGAAGCAGTCTGCCAGGAACGAACAGCAGCATCAATAGCTTGTTCTATGGCCCGGTTACCACCTGGAAGTAGCTTCTTTCTGCCCAATTGTGCTTTTCACAGAGGAAAACTTTCCTGTAGTATATCAGTCTGATCCCGCCGACAAGGTCAGTCCAGCCCCGAAATGCCAGGCAATTCTCCTCTGAACAAGGAAAAGCCAACCCCAGACGATCGTTTAGGCCTTCTGTGGGCCTCGTCAGTGAGGTGCAGCCATATTCCTTTAAGCACATTGGGCAAGGAGTCCAAGTCTGGTTTCCCCCATCACCCATAGGGAGACTATCCCCAGGGTCATATTTACATAAGCAAAACAGAAAGAGAAGCAGTCTGCCAAAAATGAACAGCAGGCTGCTTCTTCGGTGGTAATTAGCCATAGAGCAAGCTATTATGCTATTGTTCGTTCCCAGGTTGAGCGCTTCTCTCTTTTTATTTATGCAAATTATGATACTTAGGGAAGTCTCCCTAAGTGTGATTGACCCCCCCCTGCAAGCGGCCGCGAATCTGGTGAACTGCTTGTGCAATGTTATATGTCGGATAGACATTGATAATTCGGCCCCCAAAAAACTTTTTTAACCCTTTCACTACCGGGATTCCAGAGAAAAATTTCCTCAAAATACCAGAGAATTTTTTAGCATTTTTGCTATCACTCCATTTAAACAGACATAGAGCCTTGGTTTATTTTATTTACCTGTCAAAACTATATATATATATTTATAAGTAGACAACCCAAGGTATGGATCTAGGTCCATTTTGGTATATTTCATGACACTATTTCACCGTCATATGCAATCAAATAAACAAAAACGTTAACTTTTTCACAAATGTTGTGTTTCTCACTAAAATTATTTACATACTGCTTGTGCAGTCATGGCACAAATAGTTATAAAAGCTTCTCTGGGATCCCCTTTGTTCAGAAATATCAGACATACTGTATATAACTTTGCCATTGCTTTTTGGTAATTAGAAGGCCGCTAATCGCAGCTGCGCACCACACTTCTATTATTTGTGGCAGTGAATAGGGTTAATTAGGTAGCTTGTAAAGTTCATTTTAGCTTTAATGTAGAGATTACCCTACCACCTGACACTTCCCACCCCCCTGATCCCTCCCAAAAAGCTCTCTTCCTTCTGTCAGCCCCCACTCGTCACTCCCATCTTAGTTACTGGCAGACAGTCTGCCAATGTGAAAGTTTAAGGCATTTTTTTTTATTAATATTTTTTTCTGCAGTGTAGTATCCCCCTTAAGCTCCAACCTCCCTGATCCCTCTCAAACAGCTCTCTTAACCTCCCCCTCTAACTAGTGCCTGCCATCTTAGGTACTGGCAGCTGTCTGCCAGTACCTATAAACCCCTTTATTACATATTTATTTTTTTATAAAAAAAAAATTCTGTAGTGTAGGGGTCCCCGCACCTCCCCCTTCCCATGATCATTAGTTAGGGACCCCTTCCCTCCCTCTCCCTTTATTTTTTATTTTCTGCAGTATAGAAACTTCCCTCTGCCCTTTCTCCGCTGCTGGGCCACCCACCGGCCTCCCAGATTCCCTCCCACACCTCCCGCCGGTACCAGCAGAGGATTTTTACAGACGTGACACACACAGTGTAACCGTCTCTAACGATCTGGCATCTGCCCTCATATAGAACAGTAGCACCGATTGCGTTCCGGTTCCATATGCGGGCAGATTCCTGGTGCTCAGGAACTCTAGCATCTAGGCTGTAACTTAACAGCTGAGACTGCTGGAGCTTCCTGAAGCTCAGACGTATATATACATTGTGCGGTATGATAGCCAAAGTACCGTACAGCGCATATATACATCCAAATGGATGTTAAATATGAATATTGCATAAATATGTTTTTACTTGTTTTCATCTACTTAACTGCAAAGGGCTCCAATGCACTTATATATAAAGGTATAAATGAGAGCACTGGTGCATTACTATGTAGCCCTGATGAAGCCCCTATATGTTGAAGAAAATGGGGGAGAAACGTGCGTTGGCAAGTTCCTTTTAATAGCCTTTCTGTACTCTTGGCCACCCAGCATCTACTGGCACAGCAAATGCTCATAAGCAATCCTGGTACAGGATGGTAAATGTATTACGCTACTTGTCATCTGGGTAGCTGAAAAAAAGAAAGATAACATTTCATCTATGCAGTACAAGTGTTGAATAACATTGACCGATACCTATCTCAGGAGGAGAAAAGTGATGCCAGAGTGGTCGCATCTACCTGGGAGATCGAGTCTAGAAAAGTGCGCAGGCAGCAAAGGACGACCTCAGAATCGGGGTCCTTCAGACACTCAGCTGTTCCTTACCTCAGTAATTGTACAACCTGATGCGGGTAAGCGGTGTTGGATAAGGACACCTGTGGGTACAATCTTGTGACCGGGACTCAGGTAAGAACACCAAGATTCCTTACATCGCCAATTGTAGACAGATATGTGATGTTTAGCACGAAACAGGTGAAAGTGGAACCCGGCCTCTGTCTGTTCGTGCCTGGCTTGTAAGGCATATTCCTTGACACTATACTGAGTAAAGATATTACCTAATGCAGTCTTGCATGCCATTCCTAAATCTTTATGCTATAAGCAATCAGGAACCTCTACAAAGTAGCTATCTTCTAAGATTTTTCCTGTAGTTGCAACTTATATCATATTGTTTGGTCCCTGAACCAATAAGCTTGTGAACTTTTTTGTTTCATTTTTTGTATCTGTTGAGACAATGTGGTCAATTTATTAAGCTTGTTTCCGGCGAGCCTTCAGATTCGCCGGAAATAGAAGTTATAAAGCAGCGGTCTAAAGACCGCTGCTCCATAACTTGTCTGCCTGCTCTGAGGTGGCGGACAGAAATCAACCCGATCAAATACGATCAGGTTGATTGACACCCCCTGATAGCGACTGATTGGCTGCGAATATGCAATTTACTTCTATTATCAAATTTGCTTCATTCTGTAGATGACGGAGCAGCAATGCACTACTGTGAGCAAGCTGAACATATCAGGTGAGCCAGTTTCAAGAAGTACAGTCACCAATAAGCAGAATATTGTATTCTTGATCCTGAGCCCACCTAGATATGCTTTTCAACAAAAGATACTAAGAGAACAAAGCAAATTTGCTCAAATAAATGATATGAAAAAAAAAATATGACAACTATCTCTTTAACGTCCACCGCCAGTCCTACCGGGGTCTGCAAAAAAATTTTCAATTATACAACAAATTAATTTAAAAAAAAAAAAAAAAAAACATTCTCAAGTTCCCTCTGACACACACACAAAACAAAACTAGAAAAAAATTAAAGAAAATTAAAATGAGAAAATGTTGTAACAAACGTACACAGGGGCAATTGTGTCTTTCAAAATGCTGCATGTTGAGATGCGGTTTAGGTAAAAAAAGAACACAGTCATAGCTAGAGACACTCCGCAATGCCCACTGGTTATCCAGAGACATAACTTTAACAAAACAGGCATGCAAATATTTCACAATTACACACATTTACAAAAGCCATTTTGAATTTGAGCTTCCAAAGTGTCATTTTTGTTTTTCCACATTGCTATCATTTCTTGTTAGATGTGCAAAATATCATATAGTAGGCCATTTAACACAACTATATAATATTAATGGCAGGAACGCCAACTGGCAATTAGCTAGATACGATTAATTAATTATAAACATAACCTTGCTTTAATGTCTAAGCCCCAGCACCCTAGCAAACTGTTATCCACAAATAACACATGGATATTTAATATGTTGCCTGGTGATGAATTTCTTTTTGGGAATCTGTAGAATCTATGAAAGAACCATCATTTTTAAAAGGACTTGTTTGTATTATTATCATTATTATTATCATTTATTTGTATAGTGCCGCAAATTCCGTAGAGCTTGGTACAGAGATAGGGGTATTAATAAAAAAAAAACATTCAATCTTACAGCAATCAAGTATGGTTTGAGCAGCCTCTACAGGATTGTTCTCTGCAACCAATCCAAAATGCAAAATAGTGTTAAAAAACAGAAGGTGCTCTATACACAGCTAAACCGTTACAGTATGTTGAATCAATTTAAATAAATCCTATAATATAAAAGGTCAAGTGTGTTTGTCCGAAGCTGTCATGCGCAGTAGACACAGCGGGAGGACAAACACACTGACATGTCTGTCGGATCTCCGTATTCAGCATTGCACCAGCAGCTCTTGTGAGCTGCTGGTGCAACGCCACCCCCTGCAGACTCGTGGCCAATCAGCCGCTAGCAGGGGAGTGTCAATCAACCCGATCATCCACGATCGGGTTGAATTCCAGCGATTCCTGTCCGACTCATCAGAGCAGGTGGACAGGGTTATGGAGCAGCGGTCTTTAAACATGGGGCGTCAAGCTCCATTCAGAGCTTGATAGATAGGCCCCCTGGCCATCAACACACTGACCTGACAGCTGTACCTGGGCCAACCATGCTTGATGCGGGCGGGGCAGGGCCAGGTGTGACATGGGTGGGTCCGTGCGGGCGGGAGAGAGAAAGCTCAAAAGAGGGGGGATAGAGAGAGAGAGCAAAAGAGGGGGGATAGAGAGAGAGCAAAAGAGGGGGGGAATAGATAGAGCAAAAGAGGGGGGATAGAGAGAGCAAAAGAGAGGGGAGAGGGGGGAGGGAGAGCAAAAGAAAGGAGAGAGAGAGAGCAAAATAGGGGAGATAGATAGAGCAAAAGAGAGGGAGAGAGGCAGCAAAAGAGAGGGGGAGAAAGGGTAGAGAGAGAGTAAAAGAGAGGGGAGAGAGAGCAAAAGAGAGGGGGAGAGCGCAAAAGAGGGGAGAGAGAGCACAAAAGAGAGGAGAGAGAGAGGGGGGAAAGAGAGGGGGGAAAAGAGAGGAGGGGAGAGAGAGCAAAAGAGAGGGGGAGAAAGAGAGCAAAAGAAACGGAGAGCACAAAAGAGAGGGGAGAGAGAGCGCAAAAGAGAGGGGGGAGAGAGAGAGCAAAAGAGAAGGGGGAGAGAGAGCATAAGAGATGGGGAGAGAGAAAGCAAAAGTGAGAGGGAGAGAAAGAGCAAAAGAGAGGAGGGGAGAATGAGGTCAAAAGAAAGGGAAGAGAGAGAGAGCAAAAGAGGGGGAATAGAGAGAGCAAAAGAGGGGGGATAGAGAGAGCAAAAGAGAGGGGGGAGAGAGAGATGAAGCAAAAGAGAGGGGGAGAGAGAACATAAGAGAGGGGGGACAGAGAATAAAAGAGAAAGGGAGAGAAAGAGCAAAAGAGAGGGGAGAGAGACAGCAAAAGAGAGGGGAGAAAGAGAGCAAAAGAAAAAAGAGAGAGCAAAAGAGGGGGGATATAGAGAGCAAAATAGGGGGGATAGAGAGAGCAAAAGAGATGGGAGAGAGAGCAAAAGAGAGTGGGGAGAGAGAGCAAAAAAGAAGGGGAGAGAAAGCAAAAAAGGGGGGATAGAGAGAGCAAAAGAGAGCGGGAGAAAGCAAAAGAAAGGGGGGAGAGCAAAAGAGAGCGAGGGAGACAGCAAAAGAGAGGGGGGGAGAGAGACAGCAAAAGATAGGGGGAGAGAGAGAGAGCAAAAGAGAGGGAGGAAAATAGAGGGGAGAGAGAGAGCAAAATAGAGAGAGGGGGAGAGAGAGGGGGGGAGAGAGAGCAAAAGAAGGGGAGGAAAATAGAGGGGGGGGGGCGAGAGAGCAAAATAGAGAGAGGGGGAGAGAGAGAGCAAAAGAGAGGAGGAGAGAGAGAGCAAAAGAGAGGGGGGGAGAAAAAAAGTAAATGAGGGGGTATAGGGAGCAAAAGTGGGGGAATAGAGAAAGAAAAAGAGAGGGAGAGAGACAGCAAAAGAGAGGGTGGAGAGAGCAAAAGAAGGGGGGAGAGGAAGCAAAAGAGGGGGGATAGAGAGAGCAAAAGTGTCAGGGTGCCAGGAATCAGACTGAGACGAGAAGTGCAAAAATAATCACACCTTTATAAATAGCAAAAAATAATAAAAAGTCCACAAGTCAAATAACAAGCCAGGAGTCAAAACCAGAGCTGGTAGTCAGACGAGCCGAGTCAGGAGCCAAAGCAAATAGTCAGACAAGCCGGAATCAGGAACAAGGAAAACAGCAGAGTCAGGAACAAGCCAGGAATCAGGAACCAGGAAGAACGTCAGGCAGCCAGGTAATACACAGGAACTGTCACAAACAGGTCTGAGACAACGTAAAGGCAAAGCATACTGAACAGAGGCCCTTTAAATAATAAGTGATGACATCACAATGCTGAGATTGCATCCTGTCTCACATGGATGATGCACACCAGTCTGGCCATAAAAGGAAGTGCAGGAAATGAGCAGCATCCCCCACAATGCACCATAGTCAGGAAGAGAGGTGAGTAAAATGGCTGCCAGCAGCACATGGCAAACAAAACAGGGAAAAACCCTGACAGTACCCTCCCCTCAATGACCCCTCCCCCGCAGGAGGACAAAAGGTTTATTGGGGAAATGGGCATGGAAGGCATGGAGGAGGGTGGGAGCATGAACATCAGAGGAGGGAACCCAAGAATGCTCCTCCAGACCGTAGCGCCTCCAGTGAACCAAATACTGTACACGGTCCCTGGACATACGAGAGTCAATAATGCTGCTGACATGGTTGTCAACAAAGATAGGATGTGGACGAGGCAACACAGTGGTAAACCAATTACAAACCAATGGTTTCAAGAGGGAGACATGAAAAACATTGGAGATGCGCATAGCAGGAGGAAGGTCAGGAGCGTAGACCACAGGATTAACCCGTCGGAGTATTCGAAAAGGACCAACATAATGGGGAGCCAATTTATTGGAAGGCACATGAAGGTTCAAGTTGTGGGAGGACAGCCAAACTCTCTCACCAACCTGGTAGGATGGTGTGGGCAGACGCCTACGGTCAGCCTGGAACTTTTGGTGCTGCATAGAACGATGAAGGCAATCCTGAATCTGCACCCACGTGGAACAGAGTTGCCGGAGATGCTCCTCCAAAGCCGGAATACCCTGAGACATGAATGAATCGGGCAACAAGGATGGTTGAAACCCATAATTCCCCATGAACGGGGATAACTTGGAGGAAGCATTAATAGCACTATTAAGAGCAAACTCTGCCCAAGGTAACAGTTCAGACCAATTATTGTGGTGATCTGAGACATAGCAATGGAGGAACTGTTCCAGAGCTTGATTAGACTGTTCCGCAGCCCCATTGGATTGAGGGTGATATGCCGAGGAGAAGGAAAGCTGGATCCCCATTTGAGCACAAAAGGAATGCCAAAATCTGGAGACAAATTGACTACCCCAGTCCGACACTATCTCCTTGGGTAACTCATGTAAACGGAAGACCTCCCGGGCAAAAATTGAAGCAAGCTTCTGAGTGGTAGGCAGCTTAATCAAGGGAATGCAATGTAACATTTTAGAAAAACGGTCAACCACCATAAGGATAACGGTATTGCCATTGGAAATAGGGAACTCAACAATGAAGTCCATGGAAAGATGTGTCAAAGGACGCTCAACATTAGCAATAGGTTGAAGAAGACCCACAGGAAGACGTCAAGGAGTCTTATTCTGTGCACAAACTGAGCAGAAGGCAACATACGCAGCAACATCAGAACGAAGACCTGACCACCAGAATTGTCGAGTGACAGACCAAATAATTTGGTTCTTGCCTGGGTGACCTGCGGCTTTAGGATAGTGGTAAGTGTGCAAAAGTTTAGTTCGAAGATTCTCAGGAAAAAAAACAATTAACACTAGGTTTCTCAGGAGGTGCATTGGTTTGTGCAGCCAGAATCCTCTCCCCCAAGGGAGAAGTCAAATTAGTACGTAAGGTAGCCAAATATGGTCAGGAGGTATAACAGGAGTAGGAACAGACACCTCTTTGGACAGAGGCAAAAATTGTCGAGAGAGGGCATCAGCCCTAACATTCTTACTACCAGGCAGGTAGGAGACCACATAATAAAACCAAGACAAAAATAGCGCCCATCTGGCCTGTCGGGGCGACATACGTTTTGCTTCAGATAGATAAGTTAAATTCTTGTGGTCAGTAAGAATGAGCACTGGCACGCTAGTACCCTCGAGAAGATGCCTCCATTCCTTGAATGCCAAAATAATGGGCAGTAATTCCCTGTCACCAATTTCATAATTGCACTCTGCTGGAGACAATTTCTTAGAGAAGAAACCACACGGATGCAAGGAACCGTCAGGCATAGGACGTTGAGACAAGAGGGCACCTACTCCAGTCTCAGACGCATCGACCTCAAGAACGAAAGGCAGGACAGGGTTAGGATGAGCCAGAACTAGAGCGGCAGCAAAGGCAGTCTTAAGACTATCAAAGGTCTTAATGGCAGTAGGTGACCAATGGAGTGGATCATTCTCTTTACGGGTCATGTCTGTGATAGGTTTGACCAAGGAAGAAAAGTTTTTAAAAAACTTCCTATAGTAATTGGCGAACCCTAAAAAATGTTGAATAGACCGAAGACCAACTGGGCGAGGCCACTGCAGAACTGCAGATAACTTGTCAGGATTCATGGAGAACCCTGCAACGGAGATAACATAATCTAGGAAGGTTACTTGAGTCTGATGAAACTCACATTTCTCGAGTTTATAAAACAGGCAGTTCTCACATAGTCTCTGAAGAACCCGTGTTACATCAGAACGATGAGCCTCAAGTGTGGGTGAGTGTATGAGGATGTCGTCTAAGTACACCACAACACACTGTTGAAACATATCTCGTAGGACATCATTAATAAATTCCTGAAAAACAGCAGGAGCATTACATAGGCCAAAGGGCATTACAAGATACTCATAATGCCCGCTCCTGGTGTTAAATGCTGTTTTCCATTTGTGGCCCTCCTTAATCCTAATGAAATTGTACGCTCCTCTCAAATCAAGTTTAGTAAAGACCGTAGCTCCCTTGAGGCGGTCAAAGAGTTCCGTAATGAGCAGAATAGGGTAAGCATTCTTAATGGTTAGACGATTAAGACCCCTATAATCGCTGCATGGTCTTAACTCGCCACCCTTTTTCTTCACAAAGAAGAAGCCACTCCCTGCAGGAGAGCAGGATTTGCGGATGATCCCCGCGACAGAGCATCGGCAACATACTCCTCCATAGCACAATTCTCTGCAACAGACAGAGGGAACACCCGGCCCCGAGGAGGATTGGCTCCGGGTTGCAGGTCTATGGCACAATCGTAAGACCGGTGAGGAGGCAACGTACCGTCACGCACCTTGTCAAAAACATCAAGTAACTCTCGGTTCTTCTCTGGCAATTGAGATAACGAAGAAGTGCACAAGACTTTAACTGGTTTCTGAAGACGAGTGGAAATACATTGCGGGGACCACGACAAAATTTTGGACCTGCGCCAGTCGAGACTGGGATTGTGCTTTTGGAGCCAGAGATAACCCAGAACAACCGGAAAATGCGGAGAGTTTATCACCTGGAACTGGAGGGTTTCAAAATGGAGAGCCCCAACAGCCATGGACAACGAAGCAGTTTCGTGAGTAACGATTGCGGGCTGAAGGGGCCTGCCATCAATGGCTTCAATAGCAAGCGGAATGGACTGAGGCAAAACAGGAATGGAGTGCTTTGATACAAAAGCATTGTCAACGAAATAGCCCGCAGCACCGGAGTCAACAAGAGCCTGAGTGACTATGGAGGAGTCCACCCAGGAAAGGACAACCATGACCAAAGGTTTCTCCTTAAGTGGTTCCGGGGACGAGGATAAACCACCCAAGGTCTGCCCCCAACAGGTTCTTAGGTGTGAGCGTTTCCCGGCCGTGTAGGACAAGACTTCAAAAGGTGGCCCTGTAACCCACAATAGAGGCAGAGCCCCTCCCTCCTCCTAAAGGCCCTCTCCACCGCGGAGAGACGCGTGAATCCCAACTGCATCAGCTCAGCAGTACCTGGTGACTCGGGACCAGGAGGCATGGGAGGAGAGGGACGCATGGGTGGGAACAAACACGTAGGAGACAACGGAACAGGAGGCTTCTGCAAGCGCTCCTTGAAAGAGGGACTCTCTCTGAGTCTGATGTCAATTAGGATCCAAAAAAGACACCAGTGCCTCGAGATCCTCTGGTAAATCTCTGGCAGCAACTTCATCTTTAATTGCATCAGAGAGCCCATGAAAGAAGGCAGCAACAAGGGCTTCATTGTTCCAACCTACCTCTGCGGCAAGCGTACGGAACTCAATAGCATACTGAGTAACAGATCTTGTACCTTGCTGAATGGACATGAGTCGTTTAGCAGCAGAGGAGGAGCGAGGCAGAACATCAAATATCCTTCGAAAGGAGGAAACAAATTCAGGGTAATTTGAAATCACAGGTTTATTAGTCTCCCAAAAGGGATTAGCCCAGGCAAGAGCTGTGTCAGAGAGTAACAAGATGAGAAATCCCACCTTAGCTCTGTCAGAAGGAAACGCCTGAGGTAACATCTCAAAGTAAATGCCCACCTGGTTCAAAAACACCTCTGCACTGAATAAGGTCGCCTCCATATCGCTGAGGTAGCAAAGGCAGTCTTAAGACTATCAAAGGCCTTAATGGCAGTAGGTGACCAATGGAGTGGATCATTCTCTTTACGGGTCATGTCTGTGATAGGTTTGACCAAGGAAGAAAAGTTTTTAATAAACTTTCTATAGTAATTGGCGAACCCCAAAAAACGTTGAATAGACCGAAGACCAACTGGGCGAGGCCACTGCAGAACTGCAGATAACATGCAACGGAGATAACATAATCTAGGAAGGTTACTTGAGTTTGATTGAACTTACATTTCTCGAGTTTACAAAACAGGCCGTTCTCACGTAGTCTCTGACGAACCCGTGTAACATCAGAACGATGAGCCTCAAGTGTGGGTGAGTGTATGAGGATGTCATCTAAGTACACCACAACACACTGTTGCAACATATCTCATAGGACATCATTAATAAATTCCTGAAAAACAGCAGGAGCATTACATAGGCCAAAGGGCATTACAAAATACTCATAATGCCTGCTCCTGGTGTTAAATGCTGTTTTCCATTCGTGGCCCTCCTTAATCCTAACGAGATTGTACGCTCCTCTCAAATCAAGTTTAGTAAAGACCGTAGCTCCCTTGAGGCAGTCAAAGAGTTCCGTAATGAGCGGAATAGGGTAAGCATTCTTAATGGTAAGATGATTAAGACCCCTATAATCGATGCATGTTCTTAACTCGCCACCCTTTTTCTTCACAAAGAAGAAGCCAGCCCCTGCAGGAGAGCAGGATTTGTGGATGATCCCTGCGACAGAGCATTGGCAACATACTCCTCCATAGCACAATTCTCTGCAACAGACAGAGGGTACACCCGGCCCCGAGGAGGAATGGCTCCGGGTTGCAGGTCTATGGCACAATCGTAAGACCGGTGAGGAGGCAATGTACCGGCACGCACCTTGTCAAAAACATCTAGTAACTCTCGGTTCTCCTCTGGCAATTGAGATACCGAAGAAGTGCACAAGACTTTAACTGGTTTCCGAAGACAAGTGGAAGTACATTGCGGGGACCACGACAAAATTTCGGACCTGCGCCAGTCTAGACTGGGATTGTGCTTTTAGAGCCAGGGATAACCCAGAACAACCAGAAAATGCGAAGAGTTTATCACCTGGAACTGGAGGGTTTCAAAATGGAGAGCCCCAACAGCCATGGACAATGGAGCAGTTTCGTGAGTAACGAGTGTGGGCTGAAGGGGCCTGCCATCAATGGCTTCAATAGCAAGCAGAACGGACCGAGGCAAAACTGGAATGGAGTGCTTTGATACAAAAGCACTGTCAACGAAATAGCCCGCAGCAAAGGAGTCAACAAGAGCCTGAGTGACTATGGAGGAGTCCACCCAGGAAAGGACAACCGTGACCAAAGGTTTCTCCTTAAGCGGTTCCGGGGACAAGGATAAACCACCCAAGGTCTGCCCCCGACAGGACCTTAGGTGTGAGCGTTTACCGTCCGTGTAGGACAAGACTTCAAAAGGTGGCCCTGTAACCTACAATAGAGGCAGAGCCCCTCCCTCCTCCTAAAGGCCCTCTCTGCTGCAGCGGAGAGACGCGTGAATCCCAACTGCATCGGCTCAGCAGTACCTGGTGACTCGCTTCTGCAAGCGCTCCTTGAAAGAGGGCCTCTCTCTGAGTCTGATGTCAATCAAAAAAGACACCAATACCTCGAGATCCTCTGGTAAATCTCTGGCAGCAACGTCATCTTTAATCGCATCAGAGAGCCCATGAAAGAAGGCTGCAACAAGGGCTTCATTGTTCCAACCTACCTCTGCGGCAAGCGTACGGAACTCAATAGCATACTGAGCAACAGATCTTGTACCTTTCTGAATGGACATGAGTCGTTTAGCAGCAGAGGAGGAGCGAGCCGGAACATCAAATACCCGTTGAAAGGAGGCCACAAATTCAGGGGATTTGAAATCACAGGTTTATTAGTCTCCCACAAGGGATTAGCCCAGGCAAGAGCTGTGTCAGAGAGTAACGAGATGAGAAATCCCACCTTAGCTCTGTCAGAGGGAAACGCCTGAGGTAACATCTCAAAGTAAATGCCCACCTGGTTCAAAAACCCTCTGCACTGAATAGGATCGCCTCCATATTGCTGAGGTAGAGGTGCAGAACCGGACATGCACTTGGTAGGCATAGGTGCAGCAGCGGAAACAGGAGCAGCCATAACTTGTGGGATACTTTGGTCCAAATGTGCAGTGCGAGTCAGCAGGGTTTTCAGGGCTAGTGCAAATTGATCCAAGCAGTGATCCTGTACATCCATCCTTGAAATGATGGCAGGTAAAAGTGGATAATTAGCACTATCAGGATTCATGGCCTTTGCGCAATGTCAGGGTGCCAGGAATCAGACTGAGACGAGAAGTGCAAAAATAATCACACCTTTATAAATAGCAAAAAATAATAAAAAGTCCACAAGTCAAATAACAAGCAAGGAGTCAAAACCAGAGCTGGTAGTCAGACGAGCCGGAATCAGGAACAAGGAAAACAGCAGAGTCAGGAACAAGCCAGGGATTAGGAACCAGGAAGGACGTCAGGCAGCCAGGTAATACACAGGAACTCTCACAAACAGGTCTAAGACAATGCAAAGGCAAAGCATACTGAATAGAGGCCCTTTAAATAATAAGTGATGACATCACAATTCTGAGACTGCATCCTGTCTCACATGGATGATGCACACCAGTCTGGCCATAAAAGGAAGTGCAGGAAATGAGCAGCATCCCTCACAATGCACCATAGTCAGGAAGAGAGGTGAGTAAAATGGCTGCCATCAGCACATGGTAAACAAAACAGGGAAAAACCCTGACAAAAAGAGAGGGGGAGAGAGGGCAAAAGAGAGGGGGAGAGAGACAGCAAAAGAAAGGGGGAGAGAGTAAAAGAAAGGGGGTGAGAGCAAAAGAGGGGGGATACAGAGAGCAAAAGAGAAGGAGAGAGACAGCAAAAGAGAGGGGGAGGAGAGAGACAGCAAAAAAGAGGGAGAGAGAGAGCAAAAGAGAGGGAGTAAAATAGAGGGGGGAGAGAGAGAGCAAAAGAGAGGGAGAGAGAGCAAAAGAGAGGGAGAGAGAGCAAAAGAGAGGGGGGAGAAAGAGCAAAATAGAGAGAGGGAGAGAGCAAAAGAGAGGGGGCAGAGAGAGCAAAGAGAGGGGGATAGAGAGAGAGAGAGAGCAAGGGGTGGAAACGCTGTACTGCAAAAAATGGCCCATGTACACAGGCTTTAGGACTAGTTAATAAATAATTAAAAATTGATTCCACATATACATTCAAAATTACAGTCACCACCGGTGGTCTAAAAAGACTAACAATTACAGTATCACACTTCAAAATTATAACATATATACTAAAAACAATAGTCCCGCTATATTAGTCCAGTATTGTGAACAAGCCTCTGTATATCTAAGAGGAATTTGTTAATGCCAACAAATTCTGGTGTATGAAAATCCTTAGGGGCAACTATGGAGATCTAGTAGCCGTCCCACGGATCACATGCAGACACTCATATCCGCTACCTTATTTTCTTCTGTTGGGCCGCCCGGTATACCTCACCACTTCTGACCTTTTCGGTTGTGGTTGCAGTGATGCACTGGTATTCTTAGTTGGTCAACCTTGCTATTCTTTCCGTACTTCAGTTAGGGTAATGCTTCCGCTTATCTTGATCGCGGTCACATGTATACTCTCCTCCAATCAGGTGTGGTATTTTGAGTGTGTCTTTCAAAAAGATTGTCTTAGAGCCTATCCGTGTCTTCACAGCTGTTATGGCAGAGCGCTTTGCATCTCCTTAGTAGATACTCATCTACACGTTTCAGCCCAAGATTTGCCTTTATCAAGATGTATCCTTTTCATGGAGATTGCCTTTTTATACTGATCTCAATAGTTGCCTCCAATGTTCCCAAGCTCCACCTCTTAAAGGGATTATTCATACACTTCTTAAAGGGATTTCTCATTCACCTCCATATTTATATACCTTGACGTTGCCAAGTTGCCAGAGATAGGGGTATACAATGACAAGAATTTGTGATAAAATACAAAACTTAACACACTAAACAAATCTAGTACAGGAGGAAGAGGGCCCTTCTCCGGAGAGCTTACAGTCTAATGATTGAGGGTAGCTTGCCACATGGTTTGTAGTTGCAGCAGTGAGTTTGTATATAAAAAGTACATGCTAAAAAAAAACATCAATTGCAGAATTTTCACCAAAACATATGAAATGTTTCCAACCACTTGGCTGCCAGAGTAATGCACAGCAATGTATTGCAACCATCCTTGGCAATTAAAGAATTAAAGTAAAATGAAACGCCAATGTTTTCTGTCATGATTCAGACAGAGCATGCAATTTTAAAACAATTCTAATTTAATGGTATTATCTAATTTGCTTCATTCTCTTGCTATCCTCTGTTGAAAAGAGCACGCTCAGGAGCAGCAATGCATTATTGGAAGCTAGCTGCTGATTGGTAGCTGCACGTATACGCCTCTTGTTATTGGCTCACTCGGTATGCTCAGCTAGCTCCCAGTAGTGCATTGCTGCTCCTTCAACAAAGGATACAGAATGAACAAAGCAAATTTGATTATAGAAGTAAATTGGAAAGTTGTTTAAAATTGTATGTTGTAATTGGATCATGAAAGAAAAAGTTTGGGTTTCATATCCCTTTAATAGCACCCATATATACCAAGAAAAATAACAGATTAGCATTTTGTTTCGCTGTATATAAAACATCCCTATTTGTTCACTATTTTTTAATTATTAAAGGGACACTGAACCCAAATTTTTTCTTTTGTAATTCAGAAAGTTTAAGCAACTTTCTAATTTACTCCTATTATCAATTTTTCTTTGTTCTCTTGCTATCATTATTTGAAAAAGAAGGCATCTAAGCTTTTTTTTTTGTTTCAGTACTCTAGACAGCACTTTTTTATTGGTGGATGAATTTATCCACCAATCAGCAAGGACAACCCAGGTTGTTCACCAAAAATGGTCCTGCATCTAAACTTACATTTTTGCATTTCAAATAAAGATACCAAGAGAATGAAGAAAATTTGATAATAGGAGTAAATTAGAAAGTTGCTTAAAATGTCATGCTCAGTCTGATTCACGAAAGAAATTTCTTGGGTACAGTGTCCCTTTAAACCCTTTAACAATAATCTAATAATCAATAAACATGGGGGAAATGTACACAGGCTATAAAGTAATTTGTAATTTATGTTGCTTTTCTGCTACAAGTGGTGTTTATTAAAAATTTAGAAGCGAAATATGAATTTATGGTACTGAAGTTGAATGTAGCAATTATGTTTTCAAATTATGCAAATGCACGTTCAATGTGTACTAAAGCAGAGGTCCATAACTTACGTTTATATGGGACATAATTGTTGAAATTGTTCTAGAGTATTTATGAAAACACGTTTGGAGCTTTAATTACTCCCAACAGAATCTGAATTTGAAGTTAGGTCATAATCTGAGGTTGAATTAGTAATAAGATATAATGATCACAAAGACGTTGATGGGATTCTGAAGCTAACATGTAATGCACTTCATTTAAAGCATTTAGGGAACTCATTCAGAGTTGCATTCATTACCATTTCTTCATTGCGTTCTTTGCTTTCACAGATCTGCAGAAGAAAAAATATTTAGCCACAGAAAAGTCTTGAGAGTTAATTAATTAATTGTTAAAAAAGACTGCCTAATGTGTTTAAAGGCATTTTTTATTTTTGCTTAACCATTAATACAATCCAAGGCATTAACAATTTCATATCATTTTGATGCATAATAGATTAATTTAAGGCACATCTGCATATTCCACCATAGAAGCCTTAACAGTATTTCCAATGAAGGGATAGATTGCGCACTAACTATTCCACATGAGCGAGAAAGGGTTTATTGCAGCTATTTGCGATATTTATTACGAGTTGAAAGTAAACATGTTAGCTTGAGCGCAATCGAATTTAATGCACATCCGTTTAGCGTGACTTCAGAGCTCTGGTTAACTGTTACGTGAGACAAAAAAGTTGCACAAAATACATAAAAAAATACATTTAATTGTACAGTTACACTCATATTAACACGATCTAATAAAAAATATTAAAAAAAAATATTGCATAGAAAAGTTATAATGGCTCAAAGATGGAACTTGATGCCCCGTGTTTCCGGGGAGCCTGCAGGCTCGCCAGAAACCACAGTTATGAAGCAGCGGTCATAAAGACCGCTGCTCCATAACCTGTCTGTCTGCTCTGAGCAGGCGGACAGACATCGCCGGAAATCAACCCGATCCAGTACGATCGGGTTGATTGACACCCCCCTGCTGGCGGCCCATTGGGCGTTGCACCAGCAGCTCTTGTGAGCTGCAGGTGCAAGCTGAATACGGCGAGCGTATTGCTCGCCGTATTCAGCGAGGTCTGTCGGACCTGATCCGCACTGTCGGATCAGGTCCGACAGACCTTGATAAATAGAGGCCAAGGTCTCAGATGTTAGAGAAAAAAGGCTGCAAAGGGCTTTAACACAGAGATACATACTGTACATATACATGTCTAACTATGAGTATATACTGTATATTTATAGCCAAGCTCAACCTCAGCAAAACAAATAGGGACATATGAGGGAGAGAGCAGACATCCCTCCAGGGACTGTTGGATTCTGACACTCTGAGAGTCATAGACCACAGACCGCAGATGAATTAGTGAATGGGAGATTGGGAGAAGCGCAGAAGTGATCGAGACGTTGACGTCTACAAGTGACTGATCCATCCTTCCTTTGGAAGCAAGCACAAATATCCCCACTCCATACTTACCTCATATGATTGGGGTATAAGTAGAATTCCATACGGGACAATTTGTGGGATTTTATTCTGCTTTGTTTCTCTGTGACTAGAACTGCATATTTATAGTCATTTCCTTAACATAGCACACGTACATTACTTTGCTATACAAACATTGTCCCATTCCTATTTGTTCTTATTTGTACTGACTCGCATGTTGTCCTTTAGTGCCAGAGTGGACACATATATACAGAATTTATTCATTACAAGTTGGCCTGTTTATGCTGTTTATGCTATTTATGATGTTTTGAGACTCAGCTTTACATACGGGTTATTGCTTCAACCATAAGCGTGTCATTTATATATAGTCCACCTTTTACGCTCTCATTTATTTTTATATGTATATACATTTTTAAATCCAGTATACACATCTTCTTGCCATTGTATTTCTTTTTACTGAGCGCTGTATACACTCCAGTTTCTTCCTTCTCTTTTCTTTTCATTAGGGAATTCTTGGAAATTTCCCGCATTTCAGGGTAGTGTATTTTCAGCAGCTGCTTCTGATCCAGATCAAATAGTTATTCTGATTGTGTATACACACTCTACATTTACTTATTTACTTATTAACTATAAACTAACTTTTTGTAAAAACGAATTAATCTTTAAACTAGCAGAAGAGATCTGCTTGTTTCTGTTCCCAGCCCCAATTCGTTGTGCGCACCTATTACAAAAGCTTACTACTCTACTTGTTAGAGGAGTATTCTAATTCTTTCCTATATATATATATATATATATATATATATATATATATATATATATATATATATATATATATATATATATAGGGTTGCCAGATGCCCAGCATTCAACCAGACCTTCCAGTATATTAGTAGACTGCCCAGTAAAATCTATACAAAAATACCGGACACTCATATGCCCAGTATTTTTGAAAGTCTGTTAAGTGTCAACTAAATATCAACTAAATATAAAGGGCCTCATATGCCTCTATGCATTACAAATATGACCCCCAAAAAAAGATACACTGTGCATTTTTATTATATGTGTTACAGGCTGCTAATTGTGTTAAATCATTGCTGTGAGTGTGTGCTCCTGGCAGTCAAGAGGATCAAATCACTAGTGAGAATGTTTGTTACTGGCAACTGAGGGGATAAAATGACTACTCAGTTGTAAAAATATAAATGGTTGAAACAAGGTGGAGCTTTTGGGGGGGGGGGGGCATTATGTGACCACCCAATGCCCAGTCATCTATAGATTGTCTGGTATTTTCATAAAGCACAGCTGGTAACCTTATATGTTTCTATGTGTGTACATATGTATGTATGTATTTATTTATTTATATGTGTATATATGTATTTACAGACATATTTACACATATAAACGCATAAATACATATGTATTCATATATGTGCAATATTACATATATATAAGTGCATTGGAGCCCTTTTTTCAGGGTTTTTTTCCTGTTTTGTTTGCCATGTGCTGCTGGCAGCCATTTTACTCACCTCTCTTGCTGACTCTGGTGCATACTGTGTGATGCTGCTCAATTCCTCCACTTCCTTTTATGGCCAGACTGGTGTACATCATAGGTGTGAGACAGGATGCAGTCTCAGAATTGTGATGTTATCACCTACTATTTAAAGGGCTTCTGTTCAGTATGCTTTGCCCTTGCGTTGTCTTAGACCTGTTTGTGAGAGCTCCTGTGTATTACCTGGCTGTCTGAGGTCCCTCCTGGTTCCTGATCCTTGGCTTGTTCCTGACTCTGCTGTTCTCCTTGTTCCTGATTCCGGCTCGTCTGACTATGCGCTTTGGCTCCTTACTTTGCTCGTCTGACTACCAGCTCTGGTTTTGATTCCTGGCTTGTTATTTGACATGTGGACTTTTTATTATTGTTTGCTATTAATAAAGGTGTGATTATTTTTGAACTTCTTGTCTGATTCCTGGCACCTTGACATTACGCAAGGGCCATGAATCCTGATGGTGCTAATAATCCACCTTTACCTGCCATAATTTCCAGGATGGATGAACAGGATCACTGCTTGGATCAATTTGCACTAGCCCTGCAAACCCTGCTGACTCGCACTGCAAATTTGGACCAAAGTGTCCCGCATGTTATGGCTGCTCCTGTTTCTGCAGCTGCACCTAGTCCTACCAGGAGCATGTCTGGTTCTGCATCTCTACCTCAGTGTTATGGAGGTGATCCTAATCAGTGCAGAGGGTTTTTCAACCAGGTGGGCATTTACTTTGAGATGTTACCTCAGGCGTTTCCCTCTGACAGAGCTAAGGTGGGATTTCTCATCTCGTTACTCTCTGACACGGCCCTTGCCTGGGCTAATCCCTTGTGGGAGACTAATAAACCTGTGATTTCAAATTACCCTGAATTTGTGGCCTCCTTTCGAAGGGTATTTGATGTTCCGGCTCGCTCTTCTTCTGCTGCTAAACGACTCATGTTCATTCAGCAAGGTACAAGATCTGTTGCTCAGTATGCCATTGAGTTCGGTACGCTTGCCGCAGAGGTAGGTTGGAACAATGAAGACCTTGTTGCCACCTTCTTTCATGGGCTCTCTGATGCGATTAAAGACAAAGTTGCTGCAAGAGATTTACTAGAAGATCTCGAGGCATTGGTGTCTTTTTTGATCCTAATTGACATCAGACTAAGTGTCTCCTGTTCCGTTGTCTCCTACGTGTTCGTTCCCACCCATGCCTCCCTCTCCTCCCATGCCTCCTGGTCCCGAGTCACCAGGTACTGCTGAGCCAATGCAGTTGGGATTCACATGTCTCTCCGCGGCGGAAAGGGCCTTTAGGAGGAGGGAGGGGCTCTGCCTCTATTGTGGGTTACAGGGCAACCTTTTGAAGTCTTGTCCTACATGGCTGGGAAACGCTCACACCTAAGGTCCTGTCGGGGGCAGACCTTGGGTGGTTTATCCTCGTCCCCGGAACCGATAAAGGAGAAACCTTTGGTTACGGTTGTCCTTTCCTGGGTGGACTCCTCCATAGTCACCCAGGCTCTTGTTGACTTCGGTGCTGCGGGATATTTCATTGACAGTGCTTTTGTATCAAAGCACTCCATTCCTGTTTTACCTTGGTCCATTCCCCTTGCTATTCAGGCCATTGATGGCAGGACCCTTCAGCCCACACTCGTTACTCACCAAACTGCTCCATTATCCATGGCTGTTGGGGCTTTCCATTTTGAAACCCTCCAGTCCCAGGTGATAAACTCTCCACATTCTTCAGTTGTTCTGGGTTATCCCTGGCTCCAAAAGCACAATCCCAGTCTCGACTGGCGCAGGTCCGAAATTTTGTTGTGGTCTCCACAATGTATTTCCACTTTTCTTCGGAAACCAGTTAAAGTCTTGTGCACTTCTTTAGTATCTCAATTGCCAGAGGAGTACCGAGAGTTGCTAGAAATTTTTGACAAGGTGCGTGTCGGTACGTTGCCTCCTCACCGGTCTTACGATTGTGCCATAGACCTGCAACCCGGAGCCATTACTCCTTGGGGCCAGGTTTACCTTCTGTCTGTTGCGGAGAATTGTGCTATGGAGGAGTATGTTGTCGATGCTCTGTCACGGGGGATCATCCGCAAATCCTGCTCTCCTGCAGGGACTGGCTTCTTCTTTGTGAAGAAAAAGGGTGGCAAGTTAAGACCATGCATCAATTATAGGGGTCTTAATCATCTTACCATTAAGAATGCCTACCCTATTCTGCTCATTACGGAACTCTTTGACTGCCTCAAGGGAGCTATGGTCTTTACTAAACTTGATTTGAGAGGAGCGTACAATCTCGTTAGGGTCAAGGAGGGCCATGAATGGAAAACAGCATTTAACACCAGGAGCGGGCATTATGAGTATCTTGTAATGCCCTTTGGCCTATGTAATGCTCCTGTTGTTTTCTAGGAATTTATTAATGATGTCCCACTAGATATGCTGCAACAGTGTGCTGTGGTGTACTTGGACGACATCCTCATACACCCACCCACACTTGAGGCTCATCGTTCTGATGTTACACGGGTTCTTCAGAGACTACGTGAGAATGGCCTGTTTTGTAATCTCAAGAAATGTGAGTTCCATCAGACTCAAGTAACCTTCCTAGGTTATGTTATCTCCGTTGCAGGGTTCTCCATGGATCCTGACAAGTTATCTTCAGTTCTGCAGTGGCCTCGTCCAGTTGGTCTTCGGTCTATTCAACGTTTTTTGGGGTTCGCCAATTACTATAGAAAGTTTATTAAAAACTTTTCTTCCTTGGTCAAACCTATCACACACATGACCCGTAAAGAGAATGATCCACTCCATTGGTCACCTACTGCCATTAAGGCCTTTGATAGTCTTAAGACTGCCTTTGCTGCCGCTCTATTTCTGGCTCATCCTAACCCTGTCCTGCCTTTCGTTCTTGAGGTCGATGCATCTGAGACTGGAGTAGGAGCCCTCTTGTCTCAATGTCCTACGCCTGATGGTTCCTTGCATCTGTGTGGTTTCTTCTCTAAGAAACTGTCTCCAGCGGAGTGCAATTATGAAATTAGCAACACGGAATTACGGCCATAACTTTGGCACTCAATGAATGGAGGCATCTTCTCGAGGGTACTAGCGTGCCAGTGCTCATTCTTGCTGATCGCAAGAATTTTAACTTATCTATCTGAAGCAAAACGTATGTCGCCCCGACAGGCCTGATGGGCGCTATTTTTGTCTCAGTTTAATTATGTGGTCTCCTACCTGCCTGGTAGTAAGAATGTTAGGGCTGATGCCCTCTCTCTACAATTTTCCCCTCTGTCCAAGGAGGAGTCTGTACCTACTCCAGTTATACCTCCTGACCATATTTTTGCTACCATACGTACTAATTTGAATTCTCCATTGGGGGAGGAGATCCTGGTGGCACAAACCAATGCACCTCCTGAGAAACCTAGTGGTAAGTGTTTTGTTCCTGAGAATCTTCGAACTAAACTTTTGCACACTTACCACTATCCTAAAGCCGCAGGTCACCCAGGCAAGAACCAAATGATTTGGTCTGTCACTCACAAATTCTGGTGGCCAGGTCTTCGTTCTGATGTTGCTGCATATGTTGCCTCCTGCTCAGTTTGTGCACAGAATACGACTCATCGACGTCTTCCTGTGGGTCTTCTTCAACTTATTGCTAATGGTGAGCGTCCTTGGACACATCTTTCCATGGACTTCATTGTCGAGCTCCCTGTTTCCAATGGCAATACTGTTATCCTTATGGTGGTTGACCGCTTTTCTAAAATGTCACATTGCATTCCATTGAAGAAGTTGCCTACCGCTCAGGAGCTTGCTTCAATTTTTGCCCGGGAGGTCTTCCGTTTACATGGGTTAACCAAGGAGATAGTGTCGGACCGGGGTAGCCAGTTTGTCTCCAGATTTTGGCGTTCCTTTTGTGCTCAAATGGGGATCCAGCTTTCCTTCTCCTCTGCATATCACCCTCAATCCAATGGGGCTGCGGAATGGTCTAATCAAGCTCTGGAACAGTTCCTCCGTTGCTATATCTCAGATCACCACAATAATTGGTCTGAACTGTTACCTTGGGCAGAGTTTGGTCGTAATAGTGCTATTAATGCTTCCTCCAAGTTATCCCCGTTCATGGCGAATTATGGGTTTCAACCATAATTTTTGCCCGATTCATTCATGTCTCAGGGTATTCTGGCTTTGGAGGAGCATCTCCGGCAACTCCGTTCCACGTGGGTGCAGATTCAGGATTGCCTTCATCGTTCTATGCAGCACCAAAAGTTCCAGGCTAATCATAGGCGTCTGCCTGCGCCTTCCTACCAGGTTGGTGAGAGAGTTTGGCTGTCCTCCCGCAACTTGCATCTTTGTGAGCCTTCCAATAAACTGGTTCCCTGTTATGTTGGTACTTTAGAATACTCCGACGGGTCAATCCTGTGGTCTACGCTCTTGACCTTCCTCCTGCAATGCGCATCTCCAATGTTTTTCATGTCTCCCTCTTGAAACCATTGTTTTGTAATCGGTTTACCACTGTGTTGCCTCGTCCTATCTTTGTTGACAACCATGATGAGTATGAGGTCAGCAGCATTATTGACTCTCGTATGTCCAGGGGCCGCGTATAGTATTTGGTTCACTGGAGGGGCTATGGTCCGGAGGAACATTCATGGGTTCCCTCCTCTGATGTTCATGCTCCTGCCCTTCTCCGTGCCTTCCATGCCCGTTTCCCCAATAAGCCATTTGTCCTCCCGAGGGGGAGGGGTTGCTGAGGGAGGGAACTGTCAGGATTTTTTCCTGTTTTGTTTGCCATGTGCTGGTGGTAGCCATTTTACTCACCTCTCTTGCTAACTCTGGTGCATACTGTGTGATGCTGCTCAATTCCTGCACTTCTTTTTATAGCCAGACTGGTGTACATCATTAGTGTGAGACAGGATGCAGTCTCAGAATTGTGATGTAATCACTTACTATTTAAAGGGCCTCTGTTCAGTATGCTTTGCCCTTACATTGTCTCAGACCTGATTGTGAGAGCTCCTGTGTATTACCTGGCTGTCTGACGTCCCTCCTGGTTCCTGATCCTTGGCTTGTTCCTGATTCTGCTGTTCTCCTTGTTCCTGATTCTGGCTCGTCTGACTACTCGCTTTGGCTCCTGACTCGGCTCATCTGACTACCAGCTCTGGTTTTGATTCCTGGATTGTTATTTGACTTGTGGACTTTTTATTATTTTTTGCTATTAATAAAGGTGTGATTATTTTTGCACTTCTCGTCTCATTCTGATTCCTGGCACCCTGACACCTTTGTAGTAAAGTAGCTGAAAACATGTAAAATAATATTGATACAATATTCATATTTAAATGCTGGAAGATGGACCACCACCGCCACGTAGAAGCTGGATTTAGCTTTGGTGAGTACTATCTTTGGAGTTTAGTGGGTAGTTTGTTTGGGTGTTGTGTTTTTGTAGAATAGGATTTTATTTTATTTTTTATTTTTGGGCAGCAAAAATTGGAGCTAAATGCTCTTCTAAAGGCAAACAAATTTAGTCGAGCAAAGTTAGCATTCGAACAGGAACGATTAATAGCGCTCTACTTGTAATCTTGCCCCATGAGTCTAATTTGTTAAAGGGACAGTCTACACCAGAATTTTTATTGTTTTAAAAGATAGATAATCCCTTTATTACACATTTCCCAGTTTTGCATAACCAACACAGTTATATAAATATACTTTTAACCTCTGTGATTATCTTGTATCTAAGCCTCTGCAAACTGCCCCTTTTTTCAGTTCTTTTGACAGACTTGCAGTCTAGCCAATCAGTGCCTGCTCTCAGATAACTTCTCGTGCACGAGCACAGTGTTATCTATATGAAATACATGAACTAACACCCTCTAGTGGTGAAAAACTGTTAAAATGCAATCTGAAAGAGGTGGGCTTCAAGGTCTAAGAAATTAACCTCCTAGGTTAAGCTTTCAACTAAGAATACCAAGAGAACAAAGCAAAATTGGTGATAAAAGTAAATTGGAAAATTGTTTAAAATTACATGCTCTATTTGAATCATGATAGTTTATTTTTGCCTAGACTGTCCCTTTAAAGTTACACAGAAAAAGTCAAAGCAGAATCAGAATTTGTAAAATCACAATCCTAAATGAACTGATGTATACAGAATCTATATGCATTAAATAGTAAATAGAAAGTGCAACGTTTAAATGTTATAAAGCTTAATATGAAGTTTAAAGTAATTTAAAATGCAAAGCATAAAAAGTGTAAATGCGGCAGAACTCTTGGGCTTGTCTCTCCTTTGCATACAGAAATGCAGTAAAATGCCCCTTGGAGAAGTATAGCAATGTCTGCCTTTTTAGAATCTCATTAAGGATCTTACAGGGCTGGAGGATCATTTTATATATTGTTTGTCTAAAATGAGAGCTTTACATTATCAGGTCCTAAGTACTGGCCTTTGAGTAAACAGTGATAAATATGCTAAGGAGGATTTTTTGTAAATAATTAGACAAATAAGATAAAGGTCTGTTTAAGTAACTTCAGGTTTTTCTCCCCACAGACTTTAATGAAGAGCACAGAAGGCAAAAACCTAACATTTATCGCTTGCGTGCTAACGTACAAAAAGTACAAAAAGTCCAGCACTCACTATACTCCGTAAAGCTGGGGTGCATCCCACATTATATACAAATAAAGGATCCAAAGAGAGCACTCGCCATAAACCAAAGAATATATTTAATCCAACATTTTGGATTAAATATATTCTTTGGTTTATGGCAAGTGCTCTCTTTGGATCCTTTATATATATATATATATATATATATATATATATATATATTTACCCCTATACCTATATACCTATTCCTATAGCTAGATAGGAATAGATATATCATATATATTGTACATTAACATTATCACATATATATATATATAAATTAAAATAATTTCTATGTGAAGAACATAGGAATGTAAAACATGCATAACTTGCCTCATATTTCACGCTTTAGGTCTAAAGAGGTGTCAAGTTAGCACACATGAAAAATGAGTTACCTTAAAGTAAAAGTAAAGTTAGATCTTCTGCTTTGCAGATTTACATAATTACTTACAAAACAATAGCACTTTCATTCCTGATATTTTTTATTTCTGTACCTAAATACCTTTTTCGCCGCTTAGAATCGCAGATTTTTATCTTCCTCAATTCAGCCCGTTGCTGAGGAGTTAATTTATTTCCTGGTCACGTTTCTGAAAAGCACCAATTGACTTTCTGGCCGATCGGCGGCCAGAAAGCTACGTCACAGCCTGCTCGCAGCCAATGCGCATGCGCCGAGTACAATATTAACATGGAGATGTTAGGTGCGCGTTCACAATTTGCGCATGCGCATAATTGGGATTCATTTGTTGCCAAGATACAGCTTGACACATGCGCGTTTTCATTAGGGGATGAGAAAGTTTGCATGCGCATTTGTACCCGGATCAGCGAGTAGCGCATGCGCAATAGATAACAATAACGTGAACAAGCTTTTAGCCTACGTATAGAGCGGGTGGGACCGCTCTATACGTAATGAATACAAAATCCAGGAAGAGGAGGGTGGGAGGAGCAACGGACAGAACGGTAGGGAAATAAATTATACAAATATCAAATATTAGATTGAAGAAAAAAATAAATAAAACCAGCGATAATGTTATATTTGGGCTGTAGATTGTAATGATATATTGCTATGTGGAAAAATTTACTTTCCCTTTAAGGCATATTATTGAAATATTAAATTTAAAATATTAATAATAATTATTAAAAATGATTATAGATATGTTAAAAATAAATATATATATATATTGTGAAAGAGAAAGGGGAAATGTGATTTACCAGGTTTATATTTCTCCTACATTGTTTAAATGTGTATTTGATTTCTAAACCCCAGGGAAACGTATTGTGTAAACAGTGGCTAGGAATGAAGCTGCTGTATTTGGGGTGTAGAGAGGGCGTGGCAGCGTTCCACTCCTCCGTTTACACATAGCTGAAAGTGATGAATCATGAGGGGATTTTTCCTCAACTATGTTCCATCAAATGAGTGTAAATAATTATCCAGCTGCTAGGTGGAGAGAGAGAGCCTCCAGAGCGTTTTCTGACTTGGAGAGACGCACATTGCAGGTAAGCTGAGAAAAACTGCTATAAGTGAGGTTGGTAAAAACAGCATGTTTTTTTTTTAACGTTAATTTACCTGGATTTACTAAGGGATGAGAAACCATGTCAGTAAGAGCTCCAACTGAGCTAGGCTTTTGGTTGTAGGAGTCAGTGTGTTTTATCGTTATAAACACACATTGCTGTAGTCTGCACTTGCAAAAAAATAAATAAAACTGACAGTTAAAATACCCTAGAGGACCGTGCTATTTCCCTATATATATATATAGATTATTTAGAATTTTTTAACACATCTATAATAGTTTTTAAAGTTGCAAAAAGCCAAGATATTGACTCACATCACAATAGGCCTAAATAATGTTGAGGCTGTTGAATATTAAAAGTTCAACAATCCTTTGAAAAGCTACTGGAGACTTTGTTGGTGGACAGAAATTAGAGAAATTACACTGTTGACTTTACATGAAAAGTATAGTGGTGTCACTTGCCATAAACGCATTAGAAAAGCTTATAAACTGCCTGCACACTTTTCTAATGGATTATAATGGTTTTAGTTTACAACCTTAAGAATATAGATGTTCATGATGTTGCTGAGAGGCCTTAATGTAAAGGTAAGGTTATGTTTTCAAAATTGAGCATCACTGCCCCTATACTTTCTGTTTAATTAGTGGGTATAAATGCCATTAACATCTATAGTGCCCAATACATGAAATCTCTCATGAGAAAAATGAATTAAAACAATTCCAACTTTATCAACTTCAGAAATATGTCTGTTTTGTTATAGAAAGGTAGCGTCACTGGATGGACAGGAGGCATCTCAGAAAGCTTGCAGACAGAACGGAGGATTGACTGTGAGCATTCCAGGGCCTTATCAGGTATATTCTCCAAAATGATGTTTAATTCATAGAGACTCTTGCCCTTGTTTCAATGGCATGTCTCTCTATTTTAAATCTGACCAGGTTGTCTCATTTTATTTTTCTTTGATTTAACTTTATAAAGTTTTCTTTTGTACATCAGTTTTGTAAGGTTTTGAGGTTTTTTTTTTATGATGCCAGGATCTCTCACAGTGGAATTAATTGTATGTGGTAAGAAGTTGCACAATAGATGTAGTTCCATTAATTGTAATGGAGATTAATTCACTCACGGATGTGACAAGGAGGATGTACAAATCTCATTGTTACTGCAATTATTTTCTCCACAAGATATTAGTTTTACAGGTTTTATTAAATCTATGTTTGTAAAATATAGAAACTTTATTGAATGCTGCCAGTCAAAAAACCCACCAATCAGCATTGTTCTGTGTAGAACTTATGGGCGCGATCCGATATACGGCGCAGGTTTCGGCGCAATCGTGGAAACCTGCGCCGCCAATAGTTTCAGCTTGCAACTCGAGCTATCACATATACGGCGCCGTCAGATGCTAAAGTGCCGTAAGTCTGACAAACTAGCAATGTCCAGAAATCTGCATAAGTACAAATTTCTGGAGTCGCCAGTGACTTACTGCACTTTAGAAACTGCCGCCGCCTACAAAAACTGACTAAATTATAAAATCACCCGTAACTGTCTAACACGCCACCCAAACATAGCCCGACACGTATACCCCTCTATCTGCAATCCCCCCTCTCACTCCTAACAATAAATGTATTAACCCCTTAACCGCCGCTCCCGGACCCCGCCGCCAGCTACATTAACTATATTACCCCCAATATGATCCCCCTACACCGCTGCCACCTATTTTAACTATATTACCCCCTAATGTGAGCCCCCTACCCCGCCGCCACCTATTTTAAAATGATTAACCCCTAATCTAATCCCCCTACCCCGCGCCACCTATTTTAAAATGATTAACCCCTACTCTAATCCCCCTACACCGCCGCCACCTATAATAAATGTATTACCCACTAAAATACTAAAATGTCCCTACCCTAAACTAAATTACAAATAGCCCTGAAAAGGGCCTTTTGCGTGGCATTGCCCCAAAGTAACCAGCTCTATTACCAGCCCTTAAAAGGGCCTTTTGCGGGGCATTGCCCCAAAGTAACCAGCTCTATTACCAGCCCTTAAAAGGGCCTTTTGCGGGGCATTGCCCCAAAGTAATCAGCTCTTTTACCTGTGAAAAAAAAGAACAACCCCCCCATTACAACCCACCACCCACACACCCCTACTCTAAAACCCACCCTATCCCCCCTTAAAAAAAACCTAAGTTTAACCCCCAAGTGCTCCTTAACTGTCCTGAAGACAGGCTGAGAAGGTCCTGTTCCAGGCAGAGAAGTCTTCTTCCAGGCAGCGACCTCTTCTTCTTCCAGGAACCAGCCGGCGTGGAGCGGAGAAGTTGAAGACCAATGACTGCGGAGCTGAAGAACGTCCTCCCTGGAACTGAAGATCGGCGATGCTGGAACTGAAGACCGGAGCCATGGAGTGTGGAGGATCCTCTTCATATGATCGTCGCCGTACACTGAATCGGAATTCAAGGTATGCGATTAAAAATGGCGTCCCTTGAATTCCTATTGGCTGATTTGAGCCTTCAAATTCAAATCAGCCAATCGGATGAAAGCTACTTTAATTCTGTTGGCTGATTTGATTAGCCAGTAGAATAAGAGCTACTGTAATTATATTGGCTATTCTAATCAGCCAATAGAATTACAGTAGCTCTTATTCTATTGGCTATTCAAATCAGCCAATAGAATTAAAGTAGCTTTCATCCGATTGGCTAATTTGAATTTGAAAGCTCAAATCAGCCAATAGGAATTCAAGGGACACCATTTTTAATTGCGTACTTTAAATTCCGATTCAGTGTACGGTGGCGATCGTATGAAGAGGATCCTCCACACTCCATGGCTCCGGTTTTCAGTTCCTGCATCACCGGTCTTCAGTTCCAGGGAGGACAGTCTTCAGCTCCGCGGTCATCGGTCTTCAACTCCTCCGCTCCACGCTGGCTGGTACCTGGGAGAAGAAGAGGTCGTCGCCTGGAAGAAGACTTCTCAGCCTGGAACAGGTCCTTCTCCGCTGGTCTTCAGGACAGGTAAAGAGCACTTGGGGGTTAGACTTAGGTTTTTTTAAGGGGGGATAGGGTGGGTTTTAGAGTAGGGGTGTGTGGGTGGTGGGTTGTAATGGGGGGGTGTTCTTTTTTTTTCACAGGTAAAAGAGCTGATTACTTTGGGGCAATGCCCCACAAAAAGCCCTTTTAAGGGCTGGTAATAGAGCTGATTACTTTTGTAATTTAGTTTAGGGTAGGGACATTTTTTTATTTTGGGGGGCTTTGTTATTTTATTAGGGGGCTTAGATTAGGTGTAATTAGCTTAAAATTCTTGTAATCTTTTTTTTTTTGTAATTTAGTGTTTGTTTGTTTTTGTAATTTAGTTTAGTGTATTTAATTATATTTTAGTTTAGATAATTGTAGTTTATTTAATTAATTTATTGATAGTGTAGGTGTATTTGTAACTTAGGTTAGGATTTATTTTACAGGTAAATTGGTAATTATTTTAACTAGGTAGCTATTAAATAGTTATAAACTATTTAATAGCTATTGTACCTAGTTAAAATAAATACCAAGTTACCTGTAAAATAAATATAAACCCTAAAATAGCTACAATGTAATTATGAATAATATTGTAGCTATCTTAAGGTTTATTTTATAGGTAAGTATTTAGTTTTAAATAGGAATATTTTAGTTAATAAGATTAATATTATTTAGATGTATTGAAATAATAATTAAGTTAGGGGTGTTAGGGTTAGATAGGGTTAATATAGTTAATATATAATATAAAATTATTAACCCTAATATAATTAGGGTTAATATAGTTAATATAGGTGGCGGCGGTGTAGGAGGGTCAGATTAGGCGTTAATATAGTTAATATAGGTGGCGGCGGTGTAGGGGGGTCAGATTAGAGGTTAATATATTTAATATAGGTGGCGGCGGTGTAGGGGGATTAGATTAGGGGTTAATATATTTAATATAGGTGGCGGCGGTGTAGGAGGGTCAGATTACAGGTAAAAGATCACCTTTGACCGTGACAGCCTAGAGTCTTTCTGGTCTGCAATAAGTATTCCAAAGATACAAGCAGAAGAGTTGGCTATGCTGAATCAGCCGATTTCGCGTGAGGAGATTGGTATTGCTATTGATAATCTTAAGCTTAATAAAGCCGCTGGCCCTGATGGGCTTCCGGCCGAATTCTATAAGTTATTAAAAGAAGAACTGCTATCACCATTAGAGGCCATATTCAACAATTATTATCTTTCAGACAATGGGATTTCTGATAATTTCGCGGCAGCTAATATTTCACTTATTGCGAAAAAAAATAAAAATCCAGAGGATATGGCCTCATATAGGCCAATATCTGTACTTAATACTGATTACAAGCTTCTTGCTAGTATTATAGCCTCCAGATTGAATCGTTGCCTGCAGGGTCTGATCCATCCGGATCAGACTGGCTTTATGACCTCTAGAAATTCGTCACGGAATATACGTAAGGTTACTACGTTTTTAGATTTTATGTCGAATTTGCTACCAGAGTCTAGTAATGACGAAATTCGTGATTCAGCAGTCTTAACCCTTGACGCAGTCAAGGCTTTTGACTCTATTGTCTGGGAGCATTTATTCTGCTCACTGCAGAAATTCGGCTTTTCTGGTAACTTTAAGCTCTTCATTCATAAACTTTATTGCAAACCGATTTCCTATCTTTTTGGTTAATGGGATACGTTCACAGGGGATTGTTTTACAGCGTGGCACCAGGCAGGGGTGTCCATTATCCCCCCTCTTGTTTAACTTGGCCTTAGAACCCTTAGCAGTTAGATTCCGTGAGGTTTTAATAGGTATTTCTCTGGGTCTCCACCGTTTAAAAACTCTCCTCTATGCGGATGATATGTTGATTTTTGTAGATAAGCCCTTGCAATCGATCCCAGTTATTCTCCAACTCCTAGCACAGTTTAGTTCCTTTTCCGGCTACCGGGTGAACTTGGAGAAGAGTGAACTCATGTACTTGGGTAATAACTCACTTTGCCCGGGAAAATTCCCTTTTAAAGTGGTTAACGCAATTAATTATCTAGGACTGGAGTTGCACAAAAATCCGAAATTATGGTATAGTGCGAATGTTGTCCCTTTGCTGAAAAAAATTAAAATAGATCTTCAATTATGGGCTTCATTTCCCTTATCAATTTCGGCAAAGGTAAATCTAATAAAAACGATTGTTTTTCCCCGTCTTCTGTATGTGCTTCAGAATCTGCCACTCTTCATCTCCAATGCAGATATTAGGAATTTATATAGTTGTTTTTCCAAATTTATATGGAAAGATAAGAGACCCAGGATAGCATTAGCTAAGCTTATGCAGAAATCAAACTGCGCCGGGTTCGCCTTGCCCGATGTTAGGCTTTATAACACGGCGGCGCTGGTGAAGTTCACCTTGGATTGGGTAGCGGATTCCGACAGGTTAGCAGTTAGTCAAGAGGAAGCCTTTTATACCCGCCCATTTGCGCTTAAAGCACTGTTACATTGTAATACAAAACAGTTGCCCTCTAACATTAGTAGAATGATATCTTTTAAAAATGTCGTAGTTGCGTGGCGGAAGTTTTGTATGTGTCTCGGAGTAGATCCCTCTGTCTCAGAATACCTTCCGATTCAGGGTAATCCGAACTTCATCCCGGGCTTATATCATAAGGTGTTTAAAGTATGGGGAAATAAAGGCTTGTTGTGGGTTAAGCAATTATTAGGGCCCGATAATCTGATTCAGTCCGCTGAGTTTTTGTTTCAAACTTATGATCTTCCAAGGTCCGATTTATTTGCCTACTTTCAGATTCGCCATTTTATGCGTGAACAAAGCTGGGAGAATAGTGTGCCACTAGAATGGTCCCTCATTAGAGCTGTAATTAAGAAATTTAACACGGGAAGCTCCTCTATCTCTTTAATGTATGATATGATGCTTTCTAAACAAAGTGATAAGTATCTGCAGAATATAAGTAATTGGTTGCTTCCGGTTATCACTGATGTTTCCGAGGAGAGGATCATTCAGAGTTGCAATAGGGCGTATAAATGTAGGGTCTCGATGTCCTGGAAGGAATCGCATACGAAGCTTTTGAATAATTTTTATTTGCATCCCCTGAAATTACAAAAATTTTCTCATATTGGAACAAATAACTGTCCCAGATGCTCAAATTCTAGGGCTGACTTATTTCATATGTTTTGGTCCTGTCCCAAAATTAATCAATTGTGGTGTAAATTGGGTCACTGGTTTAATACATTGTATGGGGTAAATTGTGTTCTCACACTTCAAGATGTGATTTTATTGATCACAGAAACACACAGAAACTTGGGGTCATTAACTCGTATTCTGAATACGATTATCTTAGCCGTGCGTCATCTTGTCTTATTAAATTGGAAATCGAGGAGAGCACCGAGCCTTGAGAGGTCTTTTAAAGAAATCCAAGGTCAAATTATATTTGAGTCATATCATTTACTGGAAGCATCTGAGAAGAGAACCAAGGAGTTCTTGCAGGGATGGTTACCAATTATCTTGTCTTATCCGCTTCGGATACAAAGGCAGATTCTTGCCCCGGTGCGATCATCGGTTTGCTTTGCTGAATTAGTGTTATTGGGGAAATTCCCGGCATCCTGGTTAGTTTCGGCGGCATAACTGGGTGTACATTTGTAGTCGTATTCTGGCTGAGGAGAGGGTGCAAGGTATTATCTTGTATGATGGGCACGCGGAGGGGGGCTGTGGGTTTTTTTTTTTTTTTTTTTTTTTTATTGCAGATGTATTTTTTATCTTTAGGGAAGGCAAATAAGAAGGCAGGGGAAGGGTAAAGGAATAAGAGGGAGAAAAAAGTCAAAAAAGTTAAGCTGTTGATATTTATTGTAACGGTATATGTACTATTTGGTGATATAGAATGAACATGTTTTTTGATTTAAGATATACCAGAAAATGGCGCCTCTGCTATTGAATGTTTTGGTGCACTGCTTTTGTATTATTGTGTTTTCTTTGTTTTGTTTTTTTTTTTTGTTTTTTTGTTTTTTATCTGTACACTTCTGCTCTGTTTCTTTTTTGTATAATAGAATTGATAAATCAATAAAAAGAATTATAAAAAAAAAAAAAAAAAAAAAGATTACAGGTAAAAGAGCTGATTACTTTGTGACAATGCCCCGCAAAAGGCCCTTTTAAGGACTGGTAATAGAGCTGGTTACTTTGGGACAATGCCCCGCAAAAGGCCCTTTTAAGGGCTGGTAATAGAGCTGGTTACTTTGGGGCAATGCCACGCAAAAAGCCCTTTTCAGGACTATTTGTAATTTAGTTTAGGGTAGGGACATTTTAGTATTTTAGTGGGTAATACATTTATTATAGGTGGCGGCGGTGTAGGGGGATTAGATAAGGGGTTAATCATTTTAAAATAGGTGGCAGCGGGGTAGGGGAATTAGATTAGGGGGTAATATAGTTAAAATAGGTGGTGGCGGGGTAGGGGGATTAGATTAGGGGTTAACCATTTTAAAATAGGTGGCGGAGTGGTAGGGGGATTAGATTAGGGGTTAATCATTTTAATATAGGTGGCGGCGTGGTAGGGGGATTAGATTAGGGGGTAATGAAGTTAAAATAGGTGGCAGCGGGGTAAGGGGCTCACATTAGGGGGTAATAATTTTAATATAGATGGCAGCAGTGTAGGGGGATTACATTAGGGGGTAATAATTTTAATGTAGGTGGCGGCGGTGTAGGGGGATCACATTAGGGGGTTAGACATTTAATGCAGGTGGCGGCGGGGTCCGAGAGTGGCGGTTTAGGGGTTAAACACTTTATTAGGGATTGCGGCGGGGGATTGCGGTTGACAGGTAGATAGACATTGCGCATGCGTTAGGTGTTAGGATTTATTTTGCAAGATAGACATTGCACATTCGTTAGGTGTTTTATTTTGCAGCCAGTTTAGGGAGCTAAGGGGCTCCAATACTCAGCGTAAGGCTTACTACGCATGCAATTTGTGGCGAGGTGAAAATGGAGTAAGATTTCTCCATTTTCGCCACGTAAGTCCTTGCGCTTTATATTGGATAGCAAACTGCGCGGGTTTGTTATACCTGTCTATGGGCCAAAAAACTACGGTCGAAGGCAGAAATATACAAGCGTAACTTCTATGTTACGCTGTATATAGGATACTAAACCAGTGCAATATTTGGCGTCGCCGGCTTTTGCGGGTGACGCTGCATATCGGATCGGGCCCTTGATGATTACAGAGGTTAAAAACACAACTTAAGGTAAGTAAAGCAATTACACATTTTAACAAATAGGAGGATACAAGTTTTACATTAGAATGCCCCTTTACAAAAACATTTCTATCTTGTTTAGTTAATATGCTTTAACAAATTGTGAGGAGCTACGATTTTCTAGTTAGTACAAATATCTGTATAGCAGAATATCAGGGGTCAAGTCCTACAAGCAAAAGTGTGGGAACTCACCAAGACTTCCACCTCCTCACAATTAATATTGTTTTAAACACACACACATACATACACACACACACGTATTTATATGTATATAATCTATACACTTTGGTTAATGAAAGCAAATAAAATCCTATGAAGGGTTGAATGGTTGCCTGAGAATCTTCCTCTGTCCCAGAATCTCACCCACTGAAAGTGCAACAGTCCTACTTCTGCTGTGGGGAGCTAAATAACCCCAGAACAAGCCACACAGAAATGTAAGTACCATGTGTTCCACACAGTGTGAGGTGTTCACACAACAGGACCGCTGACCGGCTTGCATTTAGTGTAGTGTAGGAAGTGTTTCTGCCCATTACTAGAGTATCTCACTATCCCTCTAACCAGACTGTGCGCCAGCTCCTTCCACCAGCAGCAGCAGTGTTTACTGAAGCGTTCCTGTTCTCTTAGTTCCTCCTGCAAAAATAGAGCAGGAACTCCGTTACCACGCGTTCCTGCTCGACTTGACCCCTGCAAAATATCCATCTTTAATTAAAGTAATGGTAAATCCAAGTGTTTAACAAACTGTAAGATTTACCATCACTAAAAATAAACTCTAGTTTCTGTCATCAATTACTACAGAAGGGGTGCTAAACTCATCCTTTCTGTGCTGAAGTATATCAGCGCCTCCCATGGCACAGCGCTCTTCTTCAATGAGGTGAAGTTTCCACCTCTAAATCTATAGCCGTGCGTTTCAACTGACATCCTAGTACGGCTAGAGGTGGAAACATCACCTCATTGATAAAGGAGCGCTGTGCTTTGGGCCGCAGGAGGCGCTGATTTTAGCGATATACTTCAGCACAGAAAAGGTGAGTTTAGCACCCATTTTTTATTAATTGATGACAGAAACTAGAGTTTATTCTATTGATGGCAAATCCTAGCATTTGTTAAACACTTGGATTTACCATCACTTTAAATCACCATTTATTCACCTTTGCAATAGAATTTTTAAATTAACATTTAAAATATAATCCTAATATACCCAACAACTTTATTCCTTATCCCCAAATGATATACAATTTAAGGAAAACATAACCCTGCCAATTGTGACTGCTAAAGTAAATAAAGAGCTACGATTTACAAAGCCACAAGCAATTTGGAGACAATTTTATATTTTTTTTTTTATACATTTAGCAAATGTCTTCTTCATACGTCTTTTAACATTTTTTTTCCTACAATCATCTCTAATATGTCAAACTTTTAAAGTAAAATAGGACATATTACAATTATAACGGTTTACAACTGTCCATGGTAAGTGTTATAACTGATGGAAAGGGCAGATGTAATTTGTAAATGTCAAGATAAAGAGTATTAAAATGAGTCTTAAAATGAATAGCTTATGCATTCACCTCTTTTCCCAAAGGCATGTTATTTCAGTTTGGAAAGTAATTGCATTAAATAACTCAATGTTTTGCAGTAGAAGATTGGCCCTTTAAATTTATTTAACCATGAATCTTCAGTTTATTGAATTTGTTACAAGTCCCTTATGAAAACTTACATCTATCTATCAATCTTTATCTACATATCTATTAACATATTTATCTTAATATCTATCTGTCTATCTATCTATATTTATATCTATATATCATCTCAATAGAATGTGTATATTTTTCTTTTGTTAATTGGAATCAATGACCCAAGAGCACTTCATATCATGGGAATTACATGTCTACACCTTTGGAACATACACAAGAGTGTCTGACTAGGATATCATCATCATGGGTTCCACAGTGTCCCACCTAAATATTCCCATGGTTATTATGCCGTTTCTAACATTTATTGGCCACATCAATGTCAGAGGGTTAAAGTAAACAAGATACCTTTAGTTTGATCTTTTGAAAAAATAAATAAAAGGAAGGCTAATGAACCACTCCTTTAAATGAAGGCAGACTCTCAATGAGCCACTTGGCATGTAATATTTTTCAAATAAATTGTGTAGTAAAAAGCATACAGAGGAGAGAAGCATACATACCATACATTTTAAAGGCAATCAGCCATAATAACCACAATACCCAAGCAATTGGCAATAGAGTCCACATTTAGGAATACAAGATAGGAAACAGTTAATTGCATGGAGTGGACAATTTTCTAATTTTAACAGTAGCAAATTAAAATCTTCAAAATTAAGTTTTTGTAGAAGACCATGTTCAATGGAAAGAATTGCAAGATAGTTGATGAATGCAGACAATATTTAAGCAACATAACTTGCTTAATGCTTTTTATCCTTCAGTCACATACAGTGGGAAGGTTGTAAAAAATCAGAGAACAACCCATGTTTCTCCAAATATTCCTTCAAGTTGTAGTTCATATATGGAATTCAGCAGGTGAAGCGGGCATAAGTTGTTTGCAAATATGGCATCATACACTGTGAAGTGTGGACGTTCACTTACTAGAGACTGTGGGGCATATCTATCAAGCTCCGGATAGAGCTTGAGGCCCCGTGTTTCTGGTGAGCCTGCAGGCTCGCCAGAAACACCAGTAATGAAGCAGCGGTCTAAAGACCGCTGCTCCATAACCTGTCCGCCTGCTGTCCAGCCTGCTCTGGTGCAATGCTGAATACGGAGAGCGTATTATTACTCTCCGTATTCAGCGAGGTCTGGTGGACTTTGATAAATAGAGGCCCCTGTGTCACACATATGGTTAATATGCCTGTACCTTTAACTAGTCTCCTTCTCTTCCTCTCTATGATGTCAGCATTCTATAAAAGGCACCTGTTCTATATGGGAGGTGCTTGGTTATCATTCAAGCTTGTGTGTGTTAGTTCTCCCAGAAGCGTGTTGCTAATCCTCTTGCTGTTTTATTTTGGAATTCCTCCTGCATTTCCTTATCCAGATTGTTCCTGTCTGCCTACATCAGTCTGGGATCATCACTCCGTTAGTGCTACCGCTTCTGCTCTCACATCCTGCTACTTGAATCCAGATTCAGGTACACTTATCTTTCAGCACTTCTAATTAGTATACTCTCAGTGCGCAGCCATATCAAACCTCCTTTTCAGCTGCTGCTGATTACCTGCAAAACATTATGGGCTCCATGTACGAAGCAGCGAAAGCTGCTCTGGAGCCTTTGCGGGGCAGGTTCGCATATGCGAGCCTGCTTTCCGCAATGTAAGAAGCAGCGATCACTAGACCGCTGCTTCCTACACCCTACGCCACCTCTTAGGTGGCGAGGCAAAATCACCAAGAGCACGCTAGCTATCGGTGATTGACAGCCCCTTTAGTCACGTGATTGGTCGCGAGCTGCTGGTGCAACGCCGCCCCCTACAGACTCGAGGCCAATGGGCCGCCAGCAGGGAGGTGTCAATCAACCCGATCGTACTCGATCGGTTTGATTTCCGGTGATGTCTGTCCGCCTGCTCAGAGCAGGCGGATAGGTTATGGAGCAGCTTCATAACTGTTTCTGGCGAGTCTGAAGGCTCGCCAGAAACATGTGCCCAGAAGCTCACTACGGAGCTTGTTAAATGGGCACCTATATATCTATTTGCTGATATATATTTAACTATAACTGTACCTGGGACTTTCTCAGCTGTGTCCTCTACCTTCCTCTGCTTTGGGGATAATACTAATCCAGCTACTTCTCCAAATTTGACTATACTAATTTGTAGAGGAGACGTGGAAGTCATTTCTCCTATAAATCCTTTCCCTGCATACAAATATACCTTTTATTCTAAACTATTTCTGGTGTGTATTTAATTCCCTTCTTACATTACATAGGAATTTCAGGTTTCGCTGGCACATTTGAGGTGTGATACTGTGTAAGTAGGAAATAAGAAGAGTAGGAAATAAGAATTTCCGTAGATCTTATCAATTCTTCATATCATTCTTAACTTTAAAATAGTAGTGAACAAATTGCAAATGTTCTTCATGGATTGAAACTGCTGGTCCAGCTCACTAATGATAGAATCAAGTGCTACAAGAAAAATATTAACCTTGAATGCATTTTTTGCTTCTTCCACTAGTGGTTTCAGGTTCTTCAGAATGTTCATTTAATCTGCCACAAGTTTTGCCTCAAAAAGAAAATCAGGCCCCCTATCCCAAACTGATATATTTGTGGCTCCAGTTACCATTGAAATTAATATGAGTTGAAGAATCTTATTCCTCTCTTCAAAACTCTGCAGAACTTTCATCCAGAATGTCGTTAGTAGAATTTCCATAAAGTTTGAGAAGTAAATCTTCAGGTCTACTGCTTCAGAGTAAGCTTTACTTGAAAAATTTTGTAACACAATATTGTCTAAGGCCTAGATTTGGAGTTCGGCGGTAAAAGGGCTGTTAACGCTCCGCGGGTTTTTTTCTGGCCGCACCATAAATTTAACTCTGGTATCGAGAGTTCAAACAAATGCTGCGTTAGGCTCCAAAAAAGGAGCGTAGAGCATATTTACCGCAAATGCAACTCTCGATACCAGAGTTGCTTACGGACGCGGCCGGCATCAAAAACGTGCTCGTGCACGATTCTCCCATAGGAAACAATGGGGCAGTTTGAGCTGAAAAAAAACCTAACACCTGCAAAAAAGCAGCGTTCAGCTCTTAACGCAGCCCCATTGTTTCCTATGGGGAAACACTTCCTACGTCTGCACCTAACACTCTAACATGTACCCCGAGTCTAAACACCCCTAACCTTACACTTATTAACCCCTAATCTGCCGCCCCCGCTATCGCTGACCCCTGCATTACACTTTTAACCCCTAATCTGCCGCTCCGTAAACCGCCGCCACCTACGTTATCCCTATGTACCCCTAATCTGCTGCCCTAACATCGCCGACCCCTATGTTATATTTATTAACCCCTAATCTGCCCCCCACAACGTCGCCGACACCTGCCTACACTTATTAACCCCTAATCTGCCGAGCGGACCTGAGCGCTACTATAATAAAGTTATTAACCCCTAATCCGCCTCACTAACCCTATCATAAATAGTATTAACCCCTAATCTGCCCTCCCTAACATCGCCGACACCTACCTTCAATTATTAACCCCTAATCTGCCGACCGGAGCTCACCGCTATTCTAATAAATGTATTAACCCCTAAAGCTAAGTCTAACCCTAACACTAACACCCCCCTAAGTTAAATATAATTTTTATCTAACGAAATAAATTAACTCTTATTAAATAAATTATTCCTATTTAAAGCTAAATACTTACCTGTAAAATAAATCCTAATATAGCTACAATATAAATTATAATTATATTATAGCTATTTTAGGATTAATATTTATTTTACAGGCAACTTTGTAATTATTTTAACCAGGTACAATAGCTATTAAATAGTTAAGAACTATTTAATAGTTACCTAGTTAAAATAATAACAAATTTACCTGTAAAATAAATCCTAACCTAAGATATAATTAAACCTAACACTACCCTATCAATAAAATAATTAAATAAACTACCTACAATTACCTACAATTAACCTAACACTACACTATCAATAAATTAATTAAACACAATTGCTACAAATAAATACAATTAAATAAACTATCTAAAGTACAAAAAATAAAAAAGAACTAAGTTACAGAAAATAATAAAATATTTACAAACATAAGAAAAATATTACAACAATTTTAAACTAATTACACCTAATCTAAGCCCCCTAATAAAATAACAAAGCCCCCCAAAATAAAAAATTCCCTACCCTATTCTAAAATACAAATATTACAAGCTCTTTTACCTTACCAGCCCTGAACAGGGCCCTTTGCGGGGCATGCCCCAAGAATTTCAGCTCTTTTGCCTGTAAAAAAAAACATACAATACCCCCCCCCCCAACATTACAACCCACCACCCACATACCCCTAATCTAACCCAAACCCCCCTTAAATAAACCTAACACTAATCCCCTGAAGATCTTCCTACCTTGTCTTCACCATACCAGGTTCACCGATCCGTCCTGGCTCCAAGATCTTCATCCAACCCAAGCGGGGGTTGGCGATCCATAATCCGGTGCTCCAAAGTCTTCCTCCTATCCGGCAAGAAGAGGACATCCGGACCGGCAAACATCTTCTCCAAGCGGCATCTTCTATCTTCTTCCATCCGATGACGACCGGCTCCATCTTGAAGACCTCCAGCGCGGATCCATCCTCTTCTTCCGACGACTAGACGACGAATGACGGTTCCTTTAAGGGACGTCATCCAAGATGGCGTCCCTCGAATTCCGATTGGCTGATAGGATTCTATCAGCCAATCGGAATTAAGGTAGGAATTTTCTGATTGGCTGATGGAATCAGCCAATCAGAATATAGTTCAATCCGATTGGCTGATCCAATCAGCCAATCAGATTGAGCTCGCATTCTATTGGCTGTTCCGATCAGCCAATAGAATGCGAGCTCAATCTGATTGGCTGATTGGATCAGCCAATCGGATTGAACTATATTCTGATTGGCTGATTCCATCAGCCAATCAGAAAATTCCTACCTTAATTCCGATTGGCTGATAGAATCCTATCAGCCAATCGGAATTCGAGGGACGCCATCTTGGATGACGTCCCTTAAAGGAACCGTCATTCGTCGTCTAGTCGTCGGAAGAAGAGGATGGATCCGCGCTGGAGGTCTTCAAGATGGAGCAGGTCGTCATCGGATGGAAGAAGATAGAAGATGCCGCTTGGAGAAGATGTTTGCCGGTCCGGATGTCCTCTTCTTGCCGGATAGGAGGAAGACTTTGGAGCACCGGATTATGGATCGCCAACCCCCGCTTGGGTTGGATGAAGATCTTGGAGCCAGGACGGATCGGTGAACCTGGTATGGTGAAGACAAGGTAGGAAGATCTTCAGGGGATTAGTGTTAGGTTTATTTAAGGGGGGTTTGGGTTAGATTAGGGGTATGTGGGTGGTGGGTTGTAATGTTGGGGGGGGGTATTGTATGTTTTTTTTTACAGGCAAAAGAGCTGAAATTCTTGGGGCATGCCCCGCAAAGGGCCCTGTTCAGGGCTGGTAAGGTAAAAGAGCTTGTAATATTTGTATTTTAGAATAGGGTAGGGAATTTTTTATTTTGGGGGGCTTTGTTATTTTATTAGGGGGCTTAGAGTAGGTGTAATTAGTTTAAAATTGTTGTGATATTTTTCTTATGTTTGTAAATATTTTATTATTTTCTGTAACTTAGTTCTTTTTTATTTTTTGTACTTTAGATAGTTTATTTAATTGTATTTATTTGTAGCAATTGTGTTTAATTAATTTATTGATAGTGTAGTGTTAGGTTAATTGTAGGTAATTGTAGGTAGTTTATTTAATTATTTTATTGATAGGGTAGTGTTAGGTTTAATTATATCTTAGGTTAGGATTTATTTTACAGGTAAATTTGTTATTATTTTAACTAGGTAACTATTAAATAGTTCTTAACTATTTAATAGCTATTGTACCTGGTTAAAATAATTACAAAGTTGCCTGTAAAATAAATATTAATCCTAAAATAGCTATAATATAATTATAATTTATATTGTAGCTATATTAGGATGTATTTTACAGGTAAGTATTTAGCTTTAAATAGGAATTATTTATTTAATAAGAGTTAATTTATTTCGTTAGATAAAAATTATATTTAACTTAGGGGGGTGTTAGTGTTAGGGTTAGACTTAGCTTTAGGGGTTAATACATTTATTAGAATAGCGGTGAGCTCCGGTCGGCAGATTAGGGGTTAATAATTGAAGGTAGGTGTCGGCGATGTTAGGGAGGGCAGATTAGGGGTTAATACTATTTATGATAGGGTTAGTGAGGCGGATTAGGGGTTAATAACTTTATTATAGTAGCGCTCAGGTCCGCTCGGCAGATTAGGGGTTAATAAGTGTAGGTAGGTGTCGGCGACGTTGAGGGGGGCAGATTAGGGGTTAATAAATATAACATAGGGGTCGGCGATGTTAGGGGCAGCAGATTAGGGGTACATAAGTATAACGTAGGTGGCGGTCGGCAGATTAGGGGTAAAAAATTTTAATCGAGTGGCGGCGATGTGGGGGGACCTCGGTTTAGGGGTACATAGGTAGTTTATGGGTGTTAGTGTACTTTAGGGTACAGTAGTTAAGAGCTTTATAAACCGGCGTTAGCCAGAAAGCTCTTAACTCCTGCTATTTTCAGGCGGCTGGAATCTTGTCGTTAGAGCTCTAACGCTCACTGCAGAAACGACTCTAAATACCGGCGTTAGGAAGATCCCATTGAAAAGATAGGCTACGCAAATGGCGTAGGGGGATCTGCGGTATGGAAAAGTCGCGGCTGAAAAGTGAGCGTTAGACCCTTTAATCACTGACTCCAAATACCAGCGGGCGGCCAAAACCAGCGTTAGGAGCCTCTAACGCTGGTTTTGACGGCTACCGCCGAACTCTAAATCTAGGCCTAAGTGTTTTAGAACTTCTGGTAGTTTTTTTGGGCAATAGGGGAAACTGCTTCCCTTTTAATACTCCCTCTGGTCTCACTCACCATGCAGTGAATGTCCAACCTTCTCTTTCAAAATATTCCACCTCTCAGGGCTATTACTAAAAAGTATATACAGACAATTTAGATGTCCAAAATTGTGATCTTATTAGCGCAGCATGGTGTTGCATGTAAACCAGCAATATTTAAAGAATGGGAAGCAATAAGACAAAATATGGGCTATTTTTCCTGTATGTGGTGGTCTAACTCCTTTATTTTTCTCAGTCATATTTAGCTACATTATCAATTTCTTAATCTCTTAAATTTTCAAAATCAATTCCATGTTCCTCCTCTCTTTATAAATGTTTTTTGCTATTTCTGCACCTCTCTTTTGGGAAAAAAGCGCTTCTCTCTTTTTATTTATGCAAATTTTGACTCTTAGGGAAGTCTCCCTAAGGGTGATGCAAGAATCCAGACGTGGACCCGTTGCTCAGTGTGCCTAGAGGGATATGGCTGCACCTCACTGATGAGGCCCACAATAGGCCGAAACATACGTCTGGGGTTTTGTTTTTTCTCTCGTTCAGAGAGGGATTGCCTGGTATTTCGGGGCTGGACTGTACTGTGAAGTCAGGATCAGACTGATATGCTTCAGGAAAGGCACATGTTGAGCAAAAACAAGCCATAGAACAAGCTATTATGCTATTGTTCATTCTCAGGTTGAACGCTTCTCTCTTAATATTTACACTATCCTCTCTCTGTCTTTTGCCTTTAAGAACATCTGGCCAATAGTAAGATCGTTCCAATCTCGTTCTTCTTCTAAACTTTCCATACTGTAGGAATTGGTGAGGGCAGACACAGTTATACTACTTATTGTGGATGTTCATCATAAGCCCTTTGGACTGGTGACTTGCTGCAGCTTGTGGCCTCTCCTTCTATTTCTTCATTATAAATTTCTCCCACAGAGAATCCACATATTCTTCTGTGACATTCTCAGTTCATTTTTGTTTCTTAAAGTATTTTAATAATAATTTTTCTTTATTTTTCCTCTTCTTGCTCTCATTCTCCCTTCCCCTTTCTTTTCTGTGAACCAGACTTATAGTGATACAGTTTGAATTAATTATTTTAGTACACAATAAAGGTTATTGGATGGAAAAACTTGAAACAATACTTGAACAAAACTCTCACTAAATTGTACAAGGATTTTATGTCTTTTTAAAAAGTTCAAATAGAACAATAGAATCAAATATAAAAGAAGCCTTAAGGGACAAACCTCCCATTACGTCTTTACTTATTCTAGACCCTTACTAAAATAAATACACAACACCATATGTGGGGAAAGACCAGTCACGGTCGCGTTTATTAACATAAACCTTTATCACGGCAAAAATGCCATATCAGGCAACTTTTTCAATTTTTATTAACTTGTAACAAGTTCATCAAAAATTGGTGGCGGAATCTAAATCCTATCCTAACCCCTACTGTCAGCCGGCCAGGACCCCCATTCGGGGGACTGCAGCGCAGCACGGGTTGCTTGCACCCAATTGGCAGAGAGAGATAGTTTCAAAACTATATATCTTCACCCAAAGATTTGTAAGGGGGAGAACCCCCCGGGTCGGCACCTGGTGGGCGTCCCTCCCCCATCTAAGGACGTCACTCACATCTCTCTCCGCCCGCTTCAGGGGTCCTGGCCGAATGCCAGCTAGGGTGTCCAATTCCAGCCCGAGAAGGCGCCCACGCCTGGCGAGTCGTAAAAACACACCATCACATGGTGGAAACTAATGTACAAGACCTGGACTTAACAGGCTAGCTCACTTAAAGCTACCCGGGCCAAGCCTGACTAGGCCCTAACCATTACCACTACTATGCTGACATATCTTCTCTCCGGGCTGGGTGGGTGGGAAAGCTCTTCTTGAAGTCTGGACGCAGGAACAAAGAGGCCAGATCTACTGCAACAAGAACCTTTAAAGGTGAGTAGAAACCCCCGCCCCCTTACTTGCAACATTGTATTACCTAGAACTATCCAGAATTCAAGTCCTTTGTCCCTTAATTTTGCTACAGGCCCACTAGAGGGCCCTCCACTTCCATAAGGGACAAACCTCCTATTACGTCTTTACTTATTCTAGACCCTTACTAAAATAAATACACAACTGATAATGCTAAATGTAAACTCTGTTAGATAAGAGATAAGAAATAAATAGGTAAAAAAATCGTTTTTTGACGTTTCAAATAACTCTATTAGCTTAACTCAGGTTAATACAAATTTAATACAAATCTAATAAAAGACAAATTATGTTAAAATCATGGATCCATGGTACAATATATTCACAAATTACATAAAACAATGTCACATAATTTATAGAATAAAATCATGTGATAACACTAATGACATACAAAATTAGCTGAAAGTCAATATCGTTGGGGAATAGAACTCCCTGCGAACAAATGTGAAATGTTCAAAAAACAGTGAAAAAATATAAAATCCCTAGTGAGTGATCAAACAAAAATTCAAAAAATAAAAAACAAAAAATGAAAAAAATGAGTGAATCGTGGTAAAGTCAGTGAGAAAATGATAATTCCAATATGAAAATTCAAATATGAAAAAACTGTGTGTCTGTTAATAAATCCTCCTTAAGTGTGTCCTCAAAAAAGTCAATACAGGTGTTAATGTGGTAGGTGAGGGGATGTCCGGTAAACCCTGGGTTCAATCCCTTAATCCAACCTGTAGAAAGAAATCTGAAATAGTGCAATAATGCTAACAATAAACAAATAATTAAGAAAAGTGCTCACCAATATCTGCCAACGTGTTTCGGCCCTTATCTGGGCCTTTTTCAAGACTATCAAATGGTGTGTAATGGTGGCTCTATTTAAGACTGTTGTTATCCAATCAAAATTATCAGTATTTTGGCGACAATTCTTTAGTTTCAACCCGGAAGGGAATATGTATATCTTAATTCCAAATGTGTTCCTTTATAGGTCACCCTTACAAATCACTTGAGACTAAGTTTCAGTTATAATCAATAGTGACCTGGAGCTTTGTTTGTACCTTTATTTCTTAATTCCTTTGTTTCTAGCAATCGATGGAACCGGAAGTGCCTTGACAGTACCACGCGTTAATACTATTTCCGGTTTCGCTCTTTATTTTACTTCCGTTTAATATTGGTATCACTTCCGGTAGCGGTAGCGAGCGGTAAATGGCACGCGTGCCTATTCTATAGGTGTAAATGTAAAGAGCTGACTAGCCAAAGGACCAATAGTATATTTGAAGGACTTACTGGCCAAAGAACCAGTAGTGTATATCTGAGACATAAATGGGGTAGACTAAAATCGTAAGGATAAAACCGATGGGGAATATACATATATAAAAGCGAAAGTTGGAATTAGGCAAAATAAATAAATTAAATTAAATTAATGCCAAATGCATTGGATATCGGCATGAATTAACATTATAAAAAGGCATAAATCAACATTTGTAAAATACATGGTTATGACCTAAAAACCGCTTAAAAAATATATATAAGTATGACATAAAAAGAAGAAGTTACAAAACTTAAAAAATACACAGAGGAACAATTCTAAATATGAGCATATACATATACATGATAATGTGCTCCTAAAACCCTACACATTGAGAGTTATACACATTAAAAATATTGTCTAAAATATCTAAAACTGACTGAAAATACAGAGATAAATATAGAGATAAATATACTTGATTCTCCAAATAAGTAAAAGGGGAAGATCAAAATTGGTGTGCAACTAAGTGACATAGGAGTTACAGTGGATATCATAAGTTCCCTATAGTACCTAATGGGATACCTATCCCTATTGAACATCTAATATTCCTTAAACGAGTTCAAAATAACTGGTCTAGCTAGTATGAAAATACATGCACAGTGGTTATGTGATCTCTCAAATAAACTGATTCTTAAGAGGATTCATTTTAGGCTCAATAGGTGTGATAGGTCTTCCCTATTATTCAAACCCCTAGGGTATAGGCAATCTATGTTAAAAATCCATCTAGATTCCGCAGTTAGTAATCTTTTTTCTTGGTCTCCACCCCTCCAATTTGGTGTAATTAATTGGATACCAATATAGCTAAAATCTTTTTGCTTAGCTTGGTGTTTGGTTAAGAAATGTCTGTATAGTGCTGTTTTGGTGTTTTTATGTTTAATCTTTAATAGGTGTTCCCTGATTCTATCTCTCAGGGTTCTGGATGTTTGTCCTATGTATTGGAAACCACAACTGCACCATATCATGTAGATTACTCCTTTGCTGCTACACTTTATGAAATCCTTGATCTTGTATTTAACCCTCGTATTAAACGAGGTAAACTCCTTGGTTCTCACTCCCCTCTGGCAGGCTTTGCAGCTCACACACGGAAATAAACCCTTGACTTCTCTACCATATACAACTCTTGTATTGGTCATTATATATATATGAATACTGGGCGGGGCGTTAGCCTATCCCCTATAATTTCGTTGTTTCTTAGTAGTGGCCAATGTTTCTCTACGATCTTTTCCACAAAATATCTATTTTCGCTGTACTCCATAATAAAGGGGATGGTTAGTTGATCTCCGTCAAGGTTATTGTAGACTTTCTTTGGTTTATATGACAGGAGATCTTTCCTATCTCTCTGTCTAACTTCTATGTCATTTTCAAGGGCTTCTTCTTCATAACCCCGTTCCAGAAATCTGTTTTTTAGGATAATGGCTTGCTCTTCCCTTTTCTTAGGGTCTGAACAATTCTTCTTTAATCTCAACAGTTGTCCCTTAGGTATATTCGACTTCCATCTGTTAAGATGGCAACTGTCTTTATGGATATCATTGTTACAGTCCACTTCTTTGAAGAATGTGGACGTTTCCAATTTGCCATTCCTCTTAAGAATCAGTTTATTTGAGAGATCACATAACCACTGTGCATGTATTTTCATACTAGCTAGACCAGTTATTTTGAACTCTTTTAAGGAATATTAGATGTTCAATAGGGATAGGTATCCCATTAGGTACTATAGGGAACTTATGATATCCACTGTAACTCCTATGTCACTTAGTTGCACACCAATTTTGATCTTCCCCTTTTACTTATTTGGAGAATCAAGTATATTTATCTCTATATTTATCTCTGTATTTTCAGTCAGTTTTAGATATTTTAGACAATATTTTTAATGTGTATCACTCTAAATGTGTAGGGTTTTAGGAGCACATTATCATGTATATGTATATGCTCATATTTAGAATTTTTCCTCTGTGTATTTTTTAAGTTTTGTAACTTCTTCTTTTTATGTCATACTTATATATATTTTTTAAGCGGTTTTTATGTCATAACCATGTATTTTACAAATGTTGATTTATGCCTTTTTATAATGTTAATTCATGCCGATATCCAATGCATTTGGCATTAATTTAATTTAATTTATTTATTTTGCCTAATTCCAACTTTTGCTTTTATATATGTATATTCCCCATCGGTTTTATCCTTACGATTTTAGTCTACCCCATTTATGTCTCAGATATGCACTACTGGTTCTTTGGCCAGTAAGTCCTTCAAATATACTATTGGTCCTTTGGCTAGTCAGCTCTTTACATTTACACCCATAGAATAGGCACGCGTGCCATTTACCACTCGCTACCGCTACCGGAAGTGATACCAATATTAAACGGAAGTAAAATAAAGAGCGAAACCGGAAATAGTATTAACGCGTGGTACGCTCAAGGCACTTCCGGTTCCATCGAGTGCTAGAAACAAAGGAGTAAAGAAATAAAGGTACAAACAAAGCTCCAGGTCACTATTGATTATAACTGAAACTTAGTCTCAAGTGATTTGTAAGGGTGATCTATAAAGGAACACATTGGGAATTAAGATATACATATTCCCTTCCGGGTTGAAACTAAAGAATTGTCACCAAAATACTGATAATTTTGATTGGATAACAACAGTCTTAAATAGAGCCACCATTTCACACCATTTGATAGTCTTGAAAAAGGCCCAGATAAGGGCCGAAACACGTTGGCAGATATTGGTGAACACTTTTCTTAATTATTTGTTTATTGTTAGCATTATTGCACTATTTCAGATTTCTTTCTACAGGTTGGATTAAGGGATTGAACCCAGGGTTTACCGGACATCCCCTCACCTACCACATTAACACCTGTATTGACTCTTTTGAGGACACACTTAAGGAGGATTTATTAACAGACACACAGTTTTTTCATATTTGAATTTTCATATTGGAATTATCATTTTCTCACTGACTTTACCACGATTCACTCATTTTTTTCATTTTTTGTTTTTTATTTTTTTAATTTTTGTTTGATCACTCATTGACCCTTTTTTGATCACTGTCACATTGTTTTGGATTTTAGGGACTTTATATTTGTTCACTGTTTTTTGAACATTTCACATTTGTTTGCAGGGAGTACCATTCCCCAAAGATATTGACTTTCAGCTAATTTTGTATGTCATTAGTGTTATCACATGATTTTATTCTATAAATTATGTGACATTGTTTTATGTAATTTGTGAATATATTGTATGATGGATCCATGATTTTAACATAATTTGTCTTTTATTAGATTTGTATTAAATTTGTATTAACCTGAGTTAAGCTAATAGAGTTATTTGAAACGTCACAGAATGGTTTTTTTACCTATTTATTTCTTATCTCTTATCTAACAGAGTTTACATTTAGCATTATCAGTTGATTTTACTTCCTCGGCCTTTGTTAGGTGCTCCTAGGTCTTTTACATTATATCACTTCTATCTAAGGGCTAGCTAGGTACCCTTTTGTACCCAGGAGCTAGTAGGAATACTGTGTGAGCGCTGTGAGATACCTTATTCATAAAATAAATACACAACACCATATGTGGGGAAAGATTGGTCACGGTCGCGTTTATTAACATAAACCTTTATCACGGCAAAAATGACATATCAGGCAACTTTTTCAATTTTTATTAACTTGTAACAAGTTCAGCAAAAATTAGTGGATGCATCTAAATCCTATCCTAATCCCTACTGTCAGCCGGCCAGGACCCCCATTCGGGGGAATGCAGCGCAGCACGGGTTGCTTGCACCCAATTGGCAGAGAGAGATTGTTGCAAAACTATAGAGATCTTCACCCAAAGATTCATAAGGGGGAGAACCCCCTGGGTCGGCACCCGGTGGGCATCCCTCCCCCATCTAAGGACGTCACTCACATCTCTCTCTGCCCGCTTCAGGGGTCCTGGCTAACCGCCACAAGAGAACAGATCCCTGCCCTCTTGCCGCCACCTATAAAAAACCAACTAGCTCCATTAACTTCAGTAACATTGTAAAATTTTCTTCTTTTTTTTTTTTAATATAAAACATTTAGCAAACTCTTTCTGATGTCGGCCAGAAAAATGTAAACCCCAGCATCTGCCAGGTGAACACCATCTGGGCAGTATAGAGCCTTGTTGTCGGCTGTAATGGAGTCATGCCTGATGACGAAGCCGCCTAAAGCCGTGACCGCTCTCCCCACCTTGTACGCTGCCCTTTGTGTCACAATATGTCTCCAACGCAGCCATGCAACCACATTAGACCACCCAACTTGCACACCTTGGAGCCATGCATACACCCACTGCAAGTCAGCGACCATCTTTCTTATCAGGTAGAATGCTGGGACCGCCCCTAAGTCATTGCCCCCCAAATTCAAAATCACAATGTGAGGTTTCCCCCACCTCCTGTGAGCATCCTGGAGGAGGGCTGGCAACTCATCCCAAGCCAACCCCTTACAACCCAGCCAACGAATGTTGGCTCTTGATGCCGGAAATCCCAGCTGCTGCCCATCCGGTAGTCGCAGTGCCCTGATGGCCGCCCAATGAATGAATGAGCGGCCCACTATCCAAACGCGAGTTGGGGGGGAGTTCTTGCCTGTAAGGACATGATATAAATGCTGAGCAAAAGCGCTGACAATGGTTGCGCACCCCTGCAAATAGATAAATACCCCCGAGCGACCCCCCCAAGCCCTTGGTGACTAGCAGAGTGGGTCCCGCCCACTGGGCTCATGGGCTGTCCCTTATTCACCCAGCACTGGACGAATATATACAATTTGTATCTCCCAGACTTCCAATGCCCTAGCCGCTTAATAACTTTGCTAGAAGAACCGTCCGCAGTGGCTGACATCGCCGCCCCAATACGGAACGAATGAGACTCTATCTTGGTAGGGTCAAATCCTGCTGCCCCTGCTGCTTTTGCCAGGACCTTATGGAACTGGAAGACATATAAGGATGACCCAACCTTGTGTATGAGCAGCTGCGGGGGGCCTACCGGACGCACCTTACAGAATGCTTAGAAATTCCGCACCAGGCAGCAAATCTCTAAGTCTAACCTGCCCAAACACAGCCAAGCCCCTTTTCCCGCCTGGTCAGTCTTAAACCTAGGTACAAGCAACATGAGCCCGTTCTTAAAAGGCCGTACATGTTCCCATAGTATACCACCTACGCCCCAGGAGCACGAAGATGCCACTAACTTGCCAATCCTAAGGGCACCCGCGAATGCTAACACGAATGCCATGTGAAATTGCAGTTCTTCAAACTCTGAGGAGCATACCTCCTTCAAGCCCCCCATCAAGGCCCGCAGCCGGAGAAGTGTTATGGATTCCCTGTGGTCTTTTAGGCATGGGTCCAATCGGCCCAATCCCTTCAGTACTTGCCTAACCAGGAATGACCCAGAGAAGTCCCCAATGCCGAATGTTTTATTAAAAAACGCCATGGCAGCTAACCTACTCTGTGCCGCTAATTTGGAGATCCCTTCCTTGCACAACCACGCCAACCATTCCAAAACCTGTACTTGCGATGCCTTATGAACCGCAAACCCTTGCTGACCAGTAAAACATTCCCACCCCTTCCAGTGACTCACAAAAGTTTTTCAGGTCTTAGACGCCACTGATGCCTGAATCAAGGGGATAATAGTTTCCCAGCCTCTGCAATCTGCCAAAGAGGAGGGCATGTCAAGCCTGTCTGCTCATTCCTTGGTGAGGCCTGCCTAAATAAACCCCAATTAAACCTAGACAGAGCGTCAGCTATCACATTCTGCACACCCGGCACGTGCCGCGCCACAAAGCAAATGTTCAGCTGCAAACAGCGTAACACCAAGTGTCTCAAGTAAGTGACTACTCTCGGGGAGGATGCGGATAATCTATTAATGGCATACACCATGCTCATGTTATCTGACCAAAACACTACCGATTTGTTAGCCTGTGCTGAGCCCCACAGCTCCACTGCCACTATAATAGGGAACAGTTCAAGCAGCATCAAGTTCTTAGTGACACATGCGTCAACTGAGTCCCCAGGCCATGGAGCAGCGCTCCCCGACCCCACCAGGTAAGCACCATAGCCATGCCCCCCTGCTGCATCTGTAAACAAGTGCAATGCCTGATTAGACCGGGGGCTGTCCCGCCACAGACAAACGCTGTTGAATTTCTCCAGAAATTCTTCCCAAACCCTGAGGTCGTCCCTCTAAACCGACGAGCCAGACCCTGAGGACCCTTCAATTGTTCTTCCAACCTCCGATTGAAGACCCTCCCCATAGGAATAGCCCTGCTGGCAAAATTTAGCATGCCAAGTAAGGATTGCAACTCCTTAAGGGACACCCAGGATGCCCTTTTAACCAACAAAACCGCTTATGACAGGTGGACAACCTTGTCTTTTGGAAGCCTGCAGACCTCTGCGGCTGTATCAATTTCTATACCCAGAAATGTGAGACATGTGCATGGCCCCTGAGTCTTATCGGCAGCCAAAGGGACCCCAAACCTGCCCATCATGTCATGCATGACTTCCATCAAGTTCCCACATTCCGTGGAGCCCCCACTTCCCACCAGGAGGAAGTATTCCAAATAGTGGGCCACGGCCCCACCACCCAACACCTGCACCACCCAGTGTAAAAATGTGCTAAAACTCTCGAATAGAGCGCATGACAATGAGCACCCCATGGGCAGGCAACGATCGACATAAAAGTCGCCGTCAAACTTCATGCCCATCAGCCTAAAAGCCGACGGATGTAAAGGGAGCAGCCTGAAAGCTGATTCTATATCCAGCTTGGCCATCAGGGCCCCCCTACCCTTATCCCTGACTAGATCCAAGGCCTCGTCGAAGGACTGGTAGTGCACCGAACTAAGCTCGGTGTCAATGGCATCGTTCACTGATGCCCCTTTTGGGTAGGACAAGTGATGTATCAACCTGAACTTGCCAGAGTCCTTTTTTGGTACTACCCCCAGAGGGGATACCACCAAATCCGGTAGAGGCTTAACCGTAAACGGACCCCCCACTCTACCCAACAATAATTCTTTAGCTAATTTATCCCTAACCACCCCCGGGAACTCATAGGCTGATTTTAAATTCCTATGCACCATGGAACCTACCACCTGGCCCGACACAGGGATCCTAAACCCCTCATTCAACCCTTGTCTGAGAAGATCAGCTACCACCTTATTCGGGTACTGCGCCAGCCAGATGGACATGGCCTCCGGCCTAAGGGGCGTTGGCGCCCTTGTTTCCAGTGCCCCCTTTTGAGAACTGTTTTCCCCACCAGCCTCTTGCTTCTTAATACATTCCACCCCTGGGTGTGGACCGCTGCAGAACTTGCAGATGTGACGAAAGGAGCAACTTGCCCCTCTGTCACACTGTTTCTCCTGGAACTTCCAACATTCCCGCCCCAGTCTCTAAGGACGTGGGGGGGCCAGGTCGCCTGCACCGTAGGCCCATCTTGCCCCAATTTAGACCACAGGTACAGATCCTGAGTCCAAAAATGGAGCATGGGATTCCCTACCATATTTCTACGGAAGGCCATGTCATACTCACGCCATGCCCCTTCCCTAAATCAAGCATGAACATCATCAATAGTGTCCTCATACTTGAACAGGTTGTGCCCTTGCATCTGCCATTTATCCAAATAGCAGGTTGCCAGCACCCTGAAGCACCTCTGCCATTCTTCGTAAGTTTCTGGCCTCTGAACATTCTTAGCGCCTGTGCCGTCCGCTGCCCTCTGTTTCGCCCTGCAAGCCTCAGGTGAAAGTTCGAAGATGTTCACATAGCGACCATCCTGAATCCTTTTCACCACCTTTGCTTTCAAGTGACCATACAGTGAGTGGACTAAACACGGGTAAGTATCACACAGAGAAGCCACCTTTCTCTCTACAGCAACACCTAGAGAGGTCTGAGTTACAGATCCCACAGGGACAAATGGAACCATCTCAGAGCCCGCAGCCTACGCCACCTGGTTCTTAACCTGAGCTGCCACCAACTTCTTAATCATTTTAAACATTTCCTTCTGGCCTTTACCCAGTAGCCCCAGGTCCCCCACACTATCTGAACCTGATTCACTAGAAAATGCAATGTGTTCTGCGTGTATAGATGTGCCAAGAAGGTACTCACCGCTGGGAGCCAAAGGTGGCGCGGGTCTTGCTCCGCCCTGTGTCAAAGCCGCTGATGGTGAGGGGTTAACCGGCTGTGATCCAGCTGATCCTTGCCTGCTTGTTGATGCCACCTGGGCTACTGCAGTATCCCTGCCAACCTGGGGAGAGAAAGGGACATGGGGAGTACTGCAGAATGAAACCCCCGAGGGGCCCCCCGCCACCTCACCCACAAACAATTGCCCCCTGTTACCTTCCCCAGCAGTCATACCCAAAGCAGATGCCACAGCCTTCCTTATCAAATCCTCACTCACACTCCCTGCTTGCCCAATGGCCATCACCAACGACTCCTGACATTGAATCGTTACCCCCTTGCGCTCATGTGCATATCAGCAAAATCACTATGTCTGCCCAGCTCATTGCCAAGTCCCTCATCATGTGCATTTGCGATATCCACACCCGCCCAGGCTCTTTCTGCTCACACATGTCCCAGAGCCATCCTTTCTGCTGCTTCCCCCTTCTGGGGTCTTTGCTGATGCCTTCCAGCCTGTGCATCTAGCCCCCCTCCCATCAGGAGCCTCATCCTCCACCCGGAGCCTCCCCAACTTACTTGGGGCGCCTCCGGAAGACCCGCTCCTTTCTCTGCTGCAGCACCTCCCCCCACTTCTGCACCGACGCTGATTGCCCCAACCACACCCAGGGACATAACTGCCGCCAGGGACTGGGCCAATGAGGGACAGATGCCAAGGCCACAGGCGGTAGGCCCCTCAACTGCTGGCATGTGGCCAGCCATACATCCATGGCCGTGTTCGGCCCTGCCACGCAGGGAACCGCTTCTCCATCCTGACCTATACTGGGGGCAAATTGAGCAGCCGCAGTATCAACTGCCGGCCACTGCGTGCGCATACCGTGAACCACAGGGCCCACCGGAGCAGACGCACTCCCTGTGGGCCCAGCTACAGCTGCTTTGTTCTGCCCCTAGCATAGGGAACCCCTAGCAAGCCTGGGGCATGAGAACCCTGGACATTTGGGCCCTGCTGTACCACCTGACTCACCACCCTCCCTTGCATACCAATCCCCCTCTTAGCTACGGGCCTGGGTCCTGCCACTCATTTAGTAGAAGGTCTAGCCCTGGGGGTGGGAGGTATAACTCCCTCAGAACCTGATTCTTCCATGTCTCTTGCAGGGTCTTGCATCCCTGGAACCTTCTTCACCACTGCAGCATATCTCTTTGGAGGGACAGATTTCCTCTTCGCACGCCGCATCTTGCTCAAGAAAAACACCCGTCTGTCACAAAGCTCTTCTTGAAGTTTGGACGCAGGAACAAAGAGGCCAGATCTACTGCAACAAGAACCTTTAAAGGTGAGTAGAAACCCCCCGCCCCCTTACTTGCAACATTGTATTACCTAGAACTATCCAGACTTCAAGTCCTTTGTCCCTTAATTTTTCTGCAAGCCCACTAGAGGACCCTCCCCTTCCAAACTCTCAGATTAAAAAAAAACTCAAGAGGAGTAGGTAGAAACATATCACAGCAGGATGACTCCCATAGTGTCCATATTTATTTATAACAGCAGCCAAAGTCTATGTTGGCATTCAGTCCTCGAGGTGTTACTGTGTCCAAGGATGGAGGCTCGGTGGATTTTCACCTTGGACACAGTAACACCTCGAGGACTGAATGCCAACATAGACTTTGGCTGCTGTTATAAATAAATATGGACACTATGGGAGTCATCCTGCTGTGATATGTTTCAACCTACTCCTCTTGAGTATGATGCCAATACAATGTTAATATACTACATTTTGACCATATTTGGCTTATGGTTGCTTGCTACACCCCACATGCCCTGATACCATATTGGGTATAGAGGGCTGTGTTATTTGTTGAACCATTGGTTTTTGTAGCGGAATAAGCCATTTTCTACAGTTATGTGGTTAATCACCCTGTTGCTAATAATATAGATACCTGTTTTTTATGTAAAAATGTTGTTTCACTATTGTTTGATTAGGGCATCCATCTATGGCCCTTGTTTTGTTTACCACTTTGTCACTTTACATTTGTGCCCATTGGATGTTTGGCTGCATTTGCGACTTCTCCCACGCATCACCATGGTAACCGGAGGTATTTGTTTACCCGGTGTTTGCCATGGATACCTGTGACACAGACATTTCCATGCAGCGCGGTGTGGCGTGATGACGTCATGACGCGCTTGCCAGGAATCAGCTGTTCTTGGATGTCCAGGTGAGTTTGATATGCGCGGGAAGGAGCGGCGCAGCCGTGCAAGCTGATTGGCTGTCACTTTCTATACCATTGAGAAATGCTCACAGTAGAGCCGAAACGTCTGGTTTCTCTTTTGTTGAATAAATCGGATCTTTGAAAAATTCCTGTGTGCCGGCTGTTCTTGGATCACATTCAACAACGGAGGCCGTCCGTTGGACCCAGTTCAATTCTACTGTGTGTATTTTGCCCTGCCGAGCACCTAGTGGATGCTTATTTGGCGAGTGCCGTTTCCAACAATCGATATATATATATATATATATATATATATATATAAATAGAAAAAGATAGAATATACCCCTAACTAGTAGAGGTATAAGCTCTGGACCTATTGAGGCGCACGAGAAAAGAGAACTTGCCCTTAAATTGAGTGGAACAAATCTATTCTACTAAGAGTATGGGGAAAATATTGAGAGTATTATATATACATACGAAAAAAATAATAATAATAATAAACAAATGATGAAATATGAATATATATCAATGCACACTTTAGAAAGTGTAAACTGAGGACCAAATTAAATAAAAATCCAATATATAAAAATATCTTAACTAGAATTAAAATATATATAAATGTGTGGACCTTTCTATAAGAGCTGCTAAGAGCACAGGACCCCCAAAATTCGAAATATCTTTTCCAAATATTTCTAAAATGGAGTATTATGTGAAAGAGGAGTATGGGGGAAGTGCTCAAAGCGCTAGTACAGGGTGGTCTGTTTTAGGAAACTGTAAACCAAAATAAAAAAATGCCTGATAACAGCTCTGTGAAAGTTATTACAAAACTATTAAAAAACATAAAAAATAAAATAATAAAATAGCGCAAAATTACTACAACATAACATCAACATTAAATAAACAGAACCAAATGTGCAGATACAGATGGAAATATGGTGGAGTGTGTGCTGAATGCTGCAGAGAAATGAATAAAAGTCAATTATATCTGGGGAGAGCCCCAATATGTGCCGGCAAGTGGTGAGAAAAACAGAAGTGCGGTAGGTATATAGTTCTTTTCGCACCCCTCACACTGTGACCTCCGATCCAGGTGAAAACCCCTTAAAGGGCCATTAAACCCAAACATTTTCTTTCATGATTCAGATAGAGAATACAATTTTAAACAACATTCCGATTTTCATCTATTATCTAATTTGCTGCAATCTTTGTATATACTTTGTTAAAGAAATACCAATGCACATTAGTGAGCCAATCACATGAGGCATCTATGTGCAGTCGCCAATCAGAAGCTACTGAGCCTATCTAGATATGCTTTTAAGGAAAGAATATTAAGAGATTGAAGCAAATTAGATAATAGAAGTAAATTAGAAAGTTGTTTAAAATAGTATTCTCTATCTGAATCATGAAATAAAAAATGTGGGTTTAATGTCCCTTTAAGGATGTGTACTCACAGCAAGCACCCTCAATCAGTATGAGGTAAGGTATCGGCAAAAATACTCTCTGCAGCTTGTGAATCCTGGGTAGAACTAAAGTGCTCTTTTCACTATGATTTGCAGCTTCTCCTCAGAATCCAATCTGTGTCACTCCTTTCACTACGATATCCAAAGAGGCTTATGCAAAGCCGTGGAATATGTGGATGACAAAAGTGATGCAAGGACTAGTGCAATATTGTCACACACAAGTTTATTTATAACAACCAAAATACAGCGTTTGTACTCACATTTATATACCTCAATGTGGTCTAAACAAAGACTATGATCTTCATTTGTTTTTATAGTAGTTTTGTATAGTAATTTTGTAAATTTGTAATTTTGTATGAAATGTTTTTAATAATATGTGTTGAAATATAGTCTTGGGTTATAATCACTAGACAGAAAAATTAATTATACATAAAAAAAAATATGATTTAAATGTAAAGATTACTGCTGAACATTCTGACCCATTGGGGGGGGGGGTAAAAATCCAAAATGGAAACTTGAATGTATACAGATAAATCAAGATAATTAGTACACAGGTGCGATATAAGAAGGTGATTTCCCATAATCCATAGCATGAATAAGGGTCTGTGTTGACTCGAAACGTTGCTGTTTTTTACTTTGTTTGTTACCTCAATAAAGTGGAATTTTTTTACCTACAAGTGCTGACGCTATTTGCTTTACTATATATATATATATATATATATATATATATATATATATATATATATATATATATATATATATATATTAGAAAAATATAGAATATACCCCTAACTAGTAGAGGTATAAGCTCTGGACCTATTGAGGTGCACAAGAAAAGAGAACTTGCCCTTAAATTGAGTGGAACAAATCTATTCTACTAAGAGTATGGGGAAAATATTGAGAGTATTATATATACATATGAAAAAAATAATAATAATAATAAACAAATGATGAAATATGAATATATATCAATGCACACTTTAGAAAGTGTAAACTGAGGACCAAATTAAATAAAAATCCAATGTATAAAAATATCTTAACTAGAATTAAAATATATATAAATGTGTGGACCTTTCTATAAGAGCTGCTAGGAGCACAGGACCCCCAAAATTCGAAATATCTTTTCCAAATATTTATAAAATAGAGTATTATGTGAAAGAGGAGTATGGGGGAAGTGTTCAAAGCGCTAGTACAGGGTGGTCCGTTCTAGGAAACTGTAAACCAAAATAAAAAAATGCCTGATTCACAGCTCTGTGAAAGTTATTACAAAACTATTAAAAACCAGTTATTAAGAGTTATATTGCATGATAATATAAACCTCTTACATTCACCAAAAATGATACAGCGATGAATAAATACACATATATATATCTAAAATAGCGCAAAATTCCTACAACATAACATCAACATTAAATAAACAGAACCAAATGTGCAGATACAGATGGAAATATAGTGGAGTGCGTGCTGAATGCTGCAGGGAAATGAATAAAAGTCTATTATATCTGGGGAGAGCCCCAATATGTGCCGGCAAGTGGTGAGAAAAACAGAAGTGCAGTAGGTATATAGTTCTTTTCGCACACCTCACACTGTGACCTCCGATCCAGGTGAAAACCCCTTAAGGATGTGTACTCACAGCAAGCACCCTCAATCAGTATGAGGTAAGGTATAGGCGAAAATACTCTCTGCAGCTTGTGAATCCTGGGTAGAACTAAAGTGCTCTTTTCACTACAATTTGCAGCTTCTCCTCAGAATCCAATCTGTGTCACTCCTTTCACTACGATATCCAAAGAGGCTTATGCAAAGCAGTGGAATATGTGGATGACAAAAGTGATGCAAGGACTAGTGCAATATTGTCACACACAAGTTTATTTATAACAACCAAAATATAGCGTTTGTACTCACATTTATATACCTCAATGTGATGACGTAACTTAGAGCATGAAGTGAGGTTATAAACCGATAAAAAAACAGTCAATGCGATGGTCTGCGATGTGCCAGTCTCAATATAATGTTCTATTTCAGCCTTACGCGTTTCGAAGGAATGTTACAGAACCTCCGTTCTCCCTTCTTCGTCAGAGGCTTAGAGCATTATAAGAGAGGGCAACTCACCGCAACATTTTAAACTCAAGTGGGGACTGGCTCCGTCCTGCCCACTAACCATTTGGCCTATTCTATTGGATGGCTAATAGGGGTGTGTAGCGAAACCGGAAGGAGTCCTTATGATTCCGATTGGATGTCATGCCTAAAAACAGGGCGTGAATAGAAAGCCCTCATCACTCGTTCTGACAGTAATGCTACACGCCCATAAAGAAATACCGTATGTTATTCATGACTTGGGTAGAAAATGCAGGACATTCGTCTATATGTTTGTACCTATTATTTTCAAGAACGGGCTTAGGTGCTAAAAGTATTTGATCAAATGGCTATTACTGCAATATTTATTCACTAACCAAAGTTGGCCAATTAACATTTTATCGTAGTTTTTACTTGCACCTATAACATTTCAGAAAAAACACTCATTGCTATAGTCAGCTTAGGGTTATGAGGTTTATACATGTCATTTTTCATCTAGTAAAACAAGTTAAAAGAGTATATATTTTAAAAACATTTATCCAATACATTTAAAATGCCTCTAAAGAATATATATATATATATATATATATATATATATATAAACAGTTACGAAGTTACTAACGATCTTTAAAATCAGTTTTAAACAAGTAGATAAATAACATCATATATGTATATATATACACCCGCATATGTGGATATTGATTACTTCTAGATGTATAACCCACATATACTAAACAAATTACTAATCTGTGGAACTTATAGATGCACAAGTGACTAATATATGAACCACACAATAAATGAACCACACAATAAAGAACTGGCACTAACGCAGACAATCTAAAATAAAAATCAAACTACTGAAATAATGCTGAGTATTAAATATTACATAAAACAATTAGGCCTAGATTTAGAGTTTGGCGGTAGCCGTGAAAACCAGTGTTAGAGGCTCCTAACGCTGGTTTTAGGCTACCGCCGGTATTTGGAGTCACTCAAAATAGGGTCTAACGCTCACTTTTCAGCCGCGACTTTTCCATACCGCAGATCCCCTTACGTAAATTGCGTATCCTATCTTTTCAATGGGATTTTTCTAACTCCGGTATTTAGAGTCGTTTCTGAAGTGAGCGTTAGACATCTAACGACAAAACTCCAGCCGCAGGAAAAAAGTCAGTAGTTAAGAGCTTTCTGGGCTAACGCTGGTTTCTAAAGCTCTTAACTACTGTACTCTAAAGTACACTAACACCCATAAACTACCTATGTACCCCTAAACCGAGGTCCCCCCACATCGCCGACACTCGGAAAAAATTTTTTAACCCCTAATCTGCCGACCGCCACCTACGTTATACTTATGTACCCCTAATCTGCTGCCCCTAACACCGCCGACCCCTATATTATATTTATTAACCCCTAATCTGCCCCCCTCAACGTCGCCTCCACCTGCCTACACTTATTAACCCCTAATCTGCCGACCGGACCTGAGCGCTACTATAATAAAGTTATTAACCCCTAATCCGCCTCACTAACCCTATCATAAATAGTATTAACCCCTAATCTGCCCTCCCTAACATCGCCGACACCTAACTTCAATTATTAACCCCTAATCTGCCGACCGAATTTCGCCGCTATTCTAATAAATGTATTAACCCCTAAAGCTAAGTCTAACCCTAATACTAACACCCCCCTAAATTAAATATAATTTAAATCTAACGAAATTAATTAACTCTTATTAAATACATTATTCCTATTTAAAGCTAAATACTTACCTGTAAAATAAACCCTAATATAGCTACAATATAAATTATAATTATATTATAGCTATTTTAGGATTTATATTTATATTACAGGTAACTTTGTATTTATTTTAACCAGGTACAATAGCTATTAAATAGTTAAGAACTATTTAATAGCTAAAATAGTTAAAATAATTACAAATTTACCTGTAAAAGAAATCCTAACCTAAGTTACAAATAAACCTAACACTACACTATCAATAAATTAATTAAATAAAATACCTACAATTACCTACAATTAACCTAACACTACACTATCAATAAATTAATTAAATACAATTGCTACAAATAAATACAATTAAATAAACTAGCTAAAGTACAAAAAATAAAAAAGAACTAAGTTACAAAAAATAAAAAAATATTTACAAACATTAGAAAAATATTACAACAATTTTAAACTAATTACACCTACTCTAAGCCCCCTAATAAAATAACAAAGCCCCCCAAAATAAAAAAATGCCCTACCCTATTCTAAATTACTAAAGTTCAAAGCTCTTTTACCTTACCAGACCTGAACAGGGCCCTTTGCGGGGCATGCCCCAAGAAATTCAGCTCTTTTGCCTGTAAAAAAAAACATACAATACCCAAGCCCCCCAACATTACAACCCATCACCCACATACCCCTAATCTAACCCAAACCCCCCTTAAATAAACCTAACACTAAGCCCCTGAAGATCATCCTACCTTGTCTTCACCATACCAGGTTCACCGATCGGTCCAGAAGAGCTCCTCCGATGTCCTAATCCAAGCCCAAGCGGGGGGCTGAAGAGGTCCATGATCCGGCTGAAGTCTTCATCCAAGCGGGGCAGAAGAGGTCTTCCATCCGATTGAAGTCTTCATCCAAGCGGCATCCATCCGGAGCGAAGCGGCAGCATCCTGAAGACCTCCACCGCGGAACATCCATCCTGGCCGACGACTGAACGACGAATGACGGTTCCTTTAAATGATGTCATCCAAGATGGCGTCCCTCGAATTCCGATTGGCTGATAGGATTCTATCAGCCAATCGGAATTAAGGTAGGAATATTCTGATTGGCTGATGGAATCAGCCAATCAGAATCAAGTTCAATCCGATTGGCTGATCCAATCAGCCAATCAGATTGAGCTTGCATTCTATTGGCTGATCGGAACAGCCAATAGAATGCGAGCTCAATCTGATTGGCTGATCGGATCAGCCAATCGGATTGAACTTGATTCTGATTGGCTGATTCCATCAGCCAATCAGAATATTCCTACCTTAATTCCGATTGGCTGATAGAATCCTATCAGCCAATCGGAATTCGAGGGACGCCATCTTGGATGACATCATTTAAAGGAACCGTCATTCGTCGTTCAGTCGTCGGCCAGGATGGATGTTCCGCGGTGGAGGTCTTCAGGATGCTGCCGCTTCGCTCCGGATGGATGCCGCTTGGATGAAGACTTCAATCGGATGGAAGACCTCTTCTGCCCCGCTTGGATGAAGACTTCAGCCGGATCATGGACCTCTTCAGCCCCCCGCTTGGGCTTGGATCAGGACATCGGAGGAGCTCTTCTGGACCGATCGGTGAACCTGGTATGGTGAAGACAAGGTAGGATGATCTTCAGGGGCTTAGTGTTAGGTTTATTTAAGGGGGGTTTGGGTTAGATTAGGGGTATGTGGGTGGTGGGTTGTAATGTTGGGGGGCTTGGGTATTGTATGTTTTTTTTTACAGGCAAAAGAGCTGAATTTCTTGGGGCATGCCCCGCAAAGGGCCCTGTTCAGGGCTGGTAAGGTAAAAGAGCTTTGAACTTTAGTTATTTAGAATAGGGTAGGGCATTTTTTTATTTTGGGGGGCTTTGTTATTTTATTAGGGGGCTTAGAGTAGGTGTAATTAGTTTAAAATTGTTGTAATATTTTTCTAATGTTTGTAAATATTTTTTTATTTATTGTAACTTAGTTCTTTTTTATTTTTTGTACTTTAGTTAGTTTATTTAATTGTATTTATTTGTAGCAATTGTATTTAATTAATTTATTGATAGTGTAGTGTTAGGTTAATTGTAGGTAATTGTAGGTAGTTTATTTAATTAATTTATTGATAGTGTATTGTTAGGTTTAATTGTAACTTAGGTTAGGATTTATTTTACAGGTAATTTTGTAATTATTTTAACTATTTTAGCTATTAAATAGTTCTTAACTATTTAATAGCTATTGTACCTGGTTAAAATAAATACAAAGTTACCTGTAAAATAAATATTAATCCTAAAATAGCTATAATATAATTATAATTTATATTGTAGCTATATTAGGATTTATTTTACAGGTAAGTATTTAGCTTTAAATAGGAATAATGTATTTAATAAGAGTTAATTAATTTCGTTAGATTTAAATTATATTTAACTTAGGGGGGTGTTAGTGTTAGGGTTAGACTTAGCTTTAGGGGTTAATTCATTTATTAGAATAGCGGTGAGCTCCAGTCGGCAGATTAGGGGTTAATGTTTGAAGTTAGGTGTCGGCGATGTTAGGGAGGGCAGATTAGGGGTTAATACTATTTATGATAGGGTTAGTGAGGCGGATTAGGGGTTAATAACTTTATTATAGTAGCGCTCAGGTCCGGTCGGCAGATTAGGGGTTAATAAGTGTAGGCAAGTGGAGGCGACGTTGTGGGGGGCAGATTAGGGGTTAATAAATATAATATAGGGGTCGGCGATGTTAGGGCAGCAGATTAGGGGTACATAGGGATAATGTAAGTAGCGGCGGTTTACGGAGCGGCAGATTAGGGGTTAATAATAATATGCAGGGGCCGGCGATAGCGGGGGCGACAGATTAGGGGTTAATAAGTGTAAGGTTAGGGGTGTTTAGACTCGGGGTACATGTTAGAGTGTTAAGTGCAGACGTAGGAAGGGTTACCGCATAGCAAACAATGGGGCTGCGTTAAGAGCTGAACGCGGCTTTTTTGCAGGTGTTAGGTTTTTTTCAGCTCAAACAGCCCCATTGTTTCCTATGGGGGAATCGTGCACGAGCACGTTTTTGAGGCTGGCCGCGTCCGTAATCAACTCTGGTATCGAGAGTTGAAGCTGCGTTAAAAATGCTCTACGCTCCTTTTTTGGAGCCTAACGCAGCCTTTTTGTGGACTCTCAATACCAGAGTTATTTTTATGGTGCGGCCAGAAAAAAGCCGGCGTTAGTTTTTTGGGTCGTTACCGACAAAACTCCAAATCTAGCGGTTAGAAATTAAAAATAGTTAATTCTGTGATAGTAAACATCTATTTTTTTGTTATTTGTTACGACACTGGATGGTTAATTATTGCTTCCATAGGGAACCTTAAAGTAAGAATGTTACTAGATCCACATCCTTATTAAGTCCTAATGGTGCTAGGGTTCCCTTTTTATGGATCCAAAATGTCTCTCTTTTTCGAAGATCTAAGGTTCTACTTCCTCCCCTTTTCTTTTGTTTTACTATTTCTAATATACAACCTTTTAGGCCTTTTGGATCCTTATTGTGAAAGTGTGAAAAATGTACCGGGACATTGTGTGTTGTCAAACCTGCTTTTATATTGTTAATATGTTCCAAAAGCCTAACCTTAAAGGGGCGGGTGGTGCGCCCTATGTATTGCAATCCGCAATCACACTGCAGAAGATAAACCGCATATGTTGATTTGCAGTTGCATAGGGTGTCAATTACACACACTGTATCTTTACTAGTAGACCTGATTTGTTTTGTGGGTTTCCTATTATAGTGGTGCTCACATGCCACACAGTTGGCTCTATTGCACTTAAAAAATCCCACTGATTGTGAGTTAAGCCAATTCACCTCTTTTTTACATTTTCCTTTTAATTCGCTCGGTGCCAAGATGTTCTTAAAATTTTTGTTTTTTCTAAAAATTATCTTGGGACCCGAGGTTGTGACATCTTTGAGCAATTCGTCCTTCTCTAGAATGTGCCAATGTTTCTTCAGTACTTCTTGTATTGATTTTGCAACTTCGTTATATGTAGTCACAAACATAACCTCTTGTTCTTTTTTCCTATTTTTCTTAGTTTGTTGTGACTTTAACAGATCGTCTCTACAAGTATTTTTATCTTTATGGTATGCTTTCTCAATATTTTTCTTTCTATATCCTTTATTTATGAATCTTTCCTTCAAATTTAAAGATTCAGCTTCAAAGTCTTCCAACTTACTACAGTTTCTCCTTATGCGTTGAAACTGTCCGTAAGGGATATTTCGGATCCAATTAGGATGATGGCAGCTACTAGCATGAAAATACCCATTTCTGTCATTTTCGTTTTTAAATAATCTAGTAAGAATCAAGTCATTTTCATGTGACAACACTAGATCCAGAAACTCAATTTCTTTTTTGCTTGCCTTGAAAGTAAATTTCAAATTTGAGTCATTTTTGTTTATAAAATCAATGAAGTCTATAAGGGTTGTGTCTTCTCCTTTCCAGATCATCACTATATCATCGATATAGCGGCCCCACATCCCTATATCTGATGTAAAGGGGTTGTTATTCCATATCATATTATCCTCCCAGTGCACCATATAGAGGTTCGCAAAGCTAGGGGCAAATTTTGTGCCCGTAGCCATGCCACTGGTTTGTAAAAAATACTTATATTCAAAGAGAAAGAAATTGTGTTCCGTGATGAACCTGATGGCTTGCAAAAGAAAATTCTGAGTACTCTCGGGTAAGGTGGTCCTCTGGTGGAGCCAATACTCAACTGCTTTAACCCCCTTTATATGGGGGATGCAGGTGTATAGGCTTCTTACATCTAAAGTAACCCATTGGTACTTCATTTCCCACTTAATAGGACTTACTTTATTAATGATATCCGTTGTGACCCTAATGTATGATTTTAAAATTGGAACCAATGGTTGTAGATATACATCCACGAATTCCGATGATCTTGTGGTTAGAGAATTTATGCCCGACACTATCGGTCTGCCGGGGGGAGCATTTGTTCTTTTATGCACTTTCGGCAAGTGATAGAATATAGCAGTCACTGGGTCATATTGAGAAATTTAAATTCATTATCGCTTAATGTTCCTTAATGCTTAGCATCATCCAGTAGGCTGTTATATATTTTCAGGAAGCGTGAGGTTGGATCTCTGTCCAGTTTCACATAAACTTCCGAATCCCCTAGTAATCTATTTGCTTCATCAATATAATCAATTCTTTCCTGGATAACAATCCCCCCCCCCTTTGTCCGCTTCTCTAATGACTATTGAACTGTCATCTTTCAATAGATCCAGCAAGACTTTCTCTTTTTTGTTTAGATTCCCATCCTTAATTTTGAAATTACTGCACATTTTATCCAAATCCCTTTGTACCAAGCTATTAAAAACCGGGATAAAATTTCCTTTGGATTGTGATTGAACACTGAGTTTGGTTTGAAGGATGTATGTGGTTCATAGGTCAATAACGGATTCACACTATCAGCTTCTCTCAAGTATTCATTTTCTTCCTGAAGGGCCTCCAGGACCCTTAATGCTTCAGTATCATCAGTATTGAACTCTTTATTTTTGGTTCCTGATGCTTGTTGAGAAGCCTCAATTTTGTTAAAATATCTATGTAAGGTAAGTTTGCGTATGTATTTACTAAAATCTAAAAACAAATTAAAAGCATTTGGCCCCCTCGTTGGTGCAAAAGAGAGACCCCTTCTTAGGAGTTTTTCTTCATCTACTGTAGGGGTTATTTTGGATAGATTAAATACTTTCATTAAATCTTCTATTTTTACATTTTCCGTTTTTACATCCATGAGGGTTTCCTTCTTTTGTTTCCGAAATCCCTTTCCTCCTCTACATCCTCGTCTAGTTTTTCTATGCCTCTTTTCTTTCCTTTCCCCCTCCATGAGGGGGGGTCTCCTGTCTCTCTAGCCTCTCGTCCCAAAACTGGGACTCTCGATTTATGTTTGGGGGTCTGTGATAGTGGGCCCCTGGAAAACCCTGATGGTCTATAGGTACTCTAGTTTCATGATAGGGTGCATACTGATCTCTATCATGATTGTCGTAGGTGTTATAATGTCTCTCTTGTTTAAATGATTTTTCCTGATCTCTTTGCTTACTAATTGAATTCGTAGAATATGAATTTTTAGTTTTATGTCTTAATTTGTTTTTGTGGAAATTATTGTTTGTGGTATTTGTGAAATGTTGTCCTGGAATATAGCTGTGACGTTTATTGTACGTCCCACTATTAATATAAGACCCCCTAAGTTCATGTGTTTTTGAGAATTTTACATTTCTTTTAGATTTATTATCTGTACCTGGTTGGTCCTTGTACAGTTGTCTAAAACTCTTATTTGTGGCATAGTCAGCTGAACAAATGTCAGCCCAATTTGAACTAGAGGGATTTAATCCTGGGGTATTACATAAATTGGAATCAATTACATCTTCACTCTCCATCCCTGGTTCCCCATCCCCTTGTGTATCAAGGATATTCATTTTTCTTTTCATTAAGAGCCCTTAAAAATTTGTTGAGTTTATTGGACTCTACTTGGGTTTCAAATCTCTCTATTTTCTTTTTGTTTTAATTATCAAGTTCTCTATAGTATACGTCTCCCTTGAAATTATTAAGTTTCTCTCTTATATCCTTAATCTGATCCGTTAGCTCTTTCACTTTCTTTTGTCTAAATCTGATAAGTATATCTAGGAAGGTAAAGGAGCATGTTTCAAGAGCTGTTTCCCATTTGGATAACAGCTCCACCTCAGTATTATCCATTATGGAGTCTTTTTCCATTTTCAAACCTCGAGGGATAATTTTGTACTTCACGTATCTCTCGAGGTTAACACTGTCGTGCCAGTTTACCAGTTGTTTTTTGCTCAACTTTTCAAGTTTTTCAAATAATTTTTTAGGATCTGTCATATTTAGATTTTCCAATAGTACCCTACCCTCTTCTTCACTAATAGATAACCTTTTGATTTTTTGAGAGGGATCAAAATATGTCCCATATTCTAATTCAGTCATAATTGGCTGGTCTCTTCCCTCTGCTGCCTCTTCCAGAAGGAAAAGAAATGCAAAATACTAGAAAAAGATAGAATATACCCCTAACTAGTAGAGGTATAAGCTCTGGACCTATTGAGGCGCACGAGAAAAGATAACTTGCCCTTAAATTGAGTGGAACAAATCTATTCTACTAAGAGTATGGGGAAAATATTGAGAGTATTATATATACATACGAAAAAAATAATAATAATAATAAACAAATGATGAAATATGAATATATATCAATGCACACTTTAGAAAGTGTAAACTGAGGACCAAATTAAATAAAAATCCAATGTATAAAAATATCTTAACTAAAATTAAAACATATATAAATGTGTGGACCTTTCTATAAGAGCTGCTAGGAGCACAGGACCCCCAAAATTCGAAATATCTTTTCCAAATATTTATAAAATGGAGTATTATGTGAAAGAGGAGTATAGGGGAAGTGCTCAAAGCGCTAGTACAGGGTGGTCCATTCTAGGAAACTGTAAACCAAAATAAAAAAATGCCTGATAACAGCTCTGTGAAAGTTATTACAAAACTATTAAAAAACAGTTATTATGAGTTATATTGCATGATAATATAAACCTCTTACATTCACCAAAAATGATACATCAATGAATAAATACACATATATATATATATATCTAAAATAGCGCAAAATTACTACAACGTAACATCAACATTAAATAAACAGAACCAAATGTGCAGATACAGATGGAAATATAGTGGAGTGCGTGCTGAATGCTGCAGGGAAATGAATAAAAGTCTATTATATCTGGGGAGAGCCCCAATATGTGCCAGCAAGTAGTGAGAAAAACAGAAGTGCAGTAGGTATATAGTTCTTTTCGCACCCCTCACACTGTGACCTCCGATCCAGGTTTATATTATCATGCAATATAACTGTTAATAAGTGTTTTTTAATAGTTTTGTAATAACTCTCACAGAGCTGTTATCAGGCATTTTTTTATTTTGGTTTACAGTTTCCTAGAACAGACCACCCTGTACTAACGCTTTGAGCACTTCCCCCATACTCCTCTTTCACACACACACATATATATATATATATATATATATATATATATATATATATATATATATATGTCTATATTTGTCTATATATGTCTAAATATGTATTAATGTGTATATGTGTATATATGTATTTATTACACTTTTAATGTGTGTGGGTTAGCACGCATATTACACATTGAAAGTAAACAGTTAATGTGAGAGCGTAAGTCTGATGCCCGTTATCTTTAGAACTTCGGATATCGTGACCGGGTTAACTTCTTCTCCCATAGACTTCAATAGGGCATGCTGTTCAAAAACACTTATCACTCACACATAGTGTGTTAGACCAAATGTGCTAAAGCCAAAATTAGTTATGCATATTTAACATTCTAATGTTCTTCACATAGAAGAAAATGTTCTTTTTATTTTAAAATGTATATCTATTTCTTTAATCATATATATATATATATACAGTCTCCCACAAAAGTGAGTACACCCCTCACATTTTTGTAAATATTTTATCTTTTCATGTGACAACACTGAAGAAATGACACTTTGCTACAATGTAAAGTAGTGAGTGTACAGCCTGTATAACAGTGTAAATTTGCTGTCCCCTCAAAATAACTCAACACACAACCATTAATGTCTAAACAGTTAGCAACAAAAGTGAGTATAGCCCTAAGTGGAATGTCCAAATTGGGCCCAATTAGCCATTTTCCCTCCCGGTCTCATGTGATTCGTTAGTGTTAAAAGGTGTCAGGTGTGAATGGGGAGCAGGTGTGTTAAATTTGGTGCTATCGCTCTCACACTCTCTCATACTGCACCAAACAATTCACTAACAGCACCTTTTTCCTTCTGTTTTTTTGTTGCCAGTGGAACAGAGGAGACTTCTTTCCTCTCCAATATCCAAATCTTGAAAGAATCCACAGCACCAAATTTTATAAACCAAACTTAGGAGTTTATTGTAGCAACGTTTCGGGAGCAATTCCCTTAATCATGCAACTATCTCATACTGGTCACTGGAAGTTCAACATGGCACCTCATGGCAAAGAACTCTCTGAGGATCTGAAAAAAAAAGAATTGTTTTTCTACATAAAGGTGGCCTAGGCTATAAGAAGATTGCCAAGACCCTAAAACTGAGATGCAGCACGATGGGCAAGACCATACAGCAGTTTCACAGGACAGGTTCCACTCAGAAAAGGCCAGAGGTTGTCTTTGGGAAATAGACATATGAGTGCAGCAAGAATTGCTGCAGAGGTTGAAGGGGTGGGGGGTCAGCCTGTCAGTGCTCAGACCATATGCCGCACACTGCATCAAATTGGTCTGCATGGCTGTCGTCCCAGAAGGAAGTCTCTTCTAAAGATGATGCACAAGAAAGCGCGAAAAACAGTTTGCTGAAGACAAGCAGACTAAGGACATGGATTACTGGAACCATGTCCTGTGGTCCGATGAGACCAAGATAAACTTATTTGGTTCATATGGTGTCAAGCGTGTGTCGCGGCAACAAGGTGAGGAGTACAAAGACAAGTGTGTCTTGCCTAGAGTCAAGCATGGTGGTGGGAGTGTCATGGTCTTGGCCTGCATGAGTGCTCCTGGCTCTGGGGAGCTAAAGTTCATTGATGGAAACATGAATGCCAACATGTACTGTGACATACTGAAGCAGAGCATGATCCCCTCCCTTCGGAGACTGGGCCGCAGGGCAGTATTCCAACATGATAACGACCCCAAACACACCTCCAAGACAACCACTGCCTTGCTAAAGAAGCTGAGGATAAAGAGACCTAAACCCTATTGAGCATCTGTGGGGCATCCTCAAACGGAAGGTGGGGGAGCGCAAGGTGGACTCCAGTGGCAACATGTGAAGCTCCGGTGAACTCCATGCCCAAGAGGGTTAAGGCAGTGCTGGAAAATAATGGTGGCCACACAAAATATTGACACTTTAAGTCCAGTTTGGACATTTCTACTTAGGGGTGTACTAATTTTTGTTGCCAACAATTTAGACATTAATGGCTGTGTGTTGAGTTATTTTGGGGGGACAGCAAATTGACACTGTTATACAGGCTGTACACTCACTACTTTACATTGTAGCAAAGTGTAATTTCTTCAGTGTTGTCACATTAAAAGATATAATAAAATATTTACAAATATGTGAAGGGTGTACTCACCTTTGTGGGATACTGTATATATGATTATTTTGTGTAAAGTATATACCTATACCTACAGTTGTAATCAAAATTATTTAACCCCCATTGCAAATCAGGTTTATTGTCAAAATTTACAGACTTTCAGCTGTTTGCAATTTAACAAATAAAAAAAACAATTGAAATAGTTCAACACAAAGAATGCTTCAATTGAACTGAAAATGCAACTTTTAATGAATTCTGCAGTCTCAAAATTATTCAACCCCCTGAATAGAATCCCTCACAACAGCACAGATATGCAAAACCGGTGTTGTCTCAAGAACACCTGATGCAACTAATCTAGGGCTTCATTAGTTGCACCAAGAGTGTTTGAGGTAGAACACATCAAATATCTGAACTAGCTAGGGGTTTGTTCAGTGTCACATTTGACTGCATGTTAAACATAAGTCAAAAGAATGGTCCAAAAAGTTAAGAGATCATCGCCCTTGACAAACAAACAAGATAAAATTGATAGTACTCAATGTTCCTAGAGACAACATTAGAAGCATAGTTCGCAAATTCAAAGTTAAAAACAACAGTGATTACACTACCTGGACGGGGCAGAAAAAGGAAGCTATCAACTGCTGCAACCAGATTTCAGAGAAGGCAGGTTGAGAAAAACCCTTGAGTGACTGCAAAAGACCTGCAGCAATATTTGGTAGCAACAGTAAATAAGATGCGTTCTAAACGCAGAAGGTTTCCATGACAGAACTCCAAGACATACACGAGAGAGAGAGAGAGAGAGAGAGAGAGAGAGAGAGAGAGAGAGAGAGAGAGAAAGAAAGAACCTTTAACCCCTTCACTGTCTATTGATCTAGGCCCATTTTGGTATTTTTCATTCCACCATTTTCCCGCCAAATGCGATCATATAAAAAATTCATTCACTTTTTCACAAACTTTGGGTTTCTCACTTAAATTATTTACATACGGCTTGTGCAATCATGACACAAATAGTTGTTAAAGCTTCTCTGGGATCCCTTTGTTCCGCAATAGCAGACATGCATGGCTTTGCCATTGGTTTTGGTAATTAGAAGGCCGCTCATTGCAGCTGCACAACAGACTAAAAAAAAATAATAATAGGCACTTTTACATTAATACAAATTAGACATATTGATAAGCCAATAAACACACATGCCAATTATACTGATAATGACCCTGTTCAAATCCTTTAAAGAGACATGCACACATATTGCTATGGTTTTGGAACACAACAGGTTAATTGCACACATGTCACCCTTTAGCATCACTACAAACAATTAAAAAGGATCAGTCAATTCACAGGCTCTTCAACCTGTGATATATTTGTTAAACTCGTGAAATAACCATTTTATTTGAGGTTATTTGTTCACATTTTGTTTCTTGATTACAAAAATTGGAAGATTTATGATGCAGATAATGATTTTGGGTTGTCTGCCAAATACGGGCAAGATTGTTGCTATTGGTTAGAAAAAAGACCTAATAAATCAATTAGCTGTCAGGTTTTACTTTCCTAACGATCACATATATTTTGATTATTTGTAGGAACCTTTAGAACAGCATACTTCCTATGTCTTTAACAAAATCTGTTAGAAAACTTGGTTCTATAGCATTCTTGTCATTCAGTAGAATTAACTAGTTAAAAGTATGAGAGTAATAGTTTCAGAACTAGCATTTAAAGGACTTTAAAGGGATAGGAAAGGCCAAATTAAACTTACATAATTCAGATAGAGCATGTAATTTAAAGGCACTTTTAAATTCACTTCTATTTCCAAATGTGCTTTGTTCTTTTGGTAGCCCTTATTGAAAAATAATAAATATATATCCTATACTAGAGGTAGCTAACTGCTGATTGGTGCCTGCATACATTTGTCTCTTGTGATTGGCTAACTAGATGTGTTCAGCTATCTGCCAGTAGTATAATGCTGTTCCTTCAGCAATGGATAACAAGAGAATGAAGAAAATTTGATATTTTAAATATATTAGAAAATTGTTTGAAATTTAGTGTTCTATCCAAATAATGAAAAAAAAAGTTGGTGTTTCCTGTCCCTTTAAGCACCTCTTCCTGTTTTTCAGTAAAAATAAATGTGCCTGCCGCATGTTCTTAGAGCGGTAAAAAAACAAATTCTAGTTTTACAAAATGCTACAAATTGCCTAAGCCAGCTATTGGTTGCAGCATTTTGAGAATCTAGACTATAGAATCTTCTATAAGGCCTCTCTAGGAAGCATTTTGAAAACTTAGTATACAGAATTTTTATTTAGTCTCTCTAAAGAGTGTGTGACAATCCTTTTTAATATACGAAAACAAGAGGTGATTAATGTTCTCTTAAAGGGACATGGAACCCTAAATTTTCATTTGTTTCCTTTATATTACTTTTAAAGGCTTAATACTTACATTAAACAGTCTAGGCCAAAATAAACTTTCATGATTCAGATAGAGCATGTAATTTTAAACAATTTTCCAGTTTACTTTTATCACCAATTTTGCTTTGTTCTCTTGGTATTCTTAGTTGAAAGCTTAACCTAGGAGGTTCATGTGCTAATTTCTTAGACCTTGAAGCCCACCTCTTTCAGATTGCATTTTAACAGTTTTTCACCACTAGAGGGTGTTAGTTCACATATTTCATATAGATAACACTGTGCTCGGGCACGTGAAGTTATCTGGGAGCAGGCACTGATTGGCTAGACTGCAAGTCTGTCAAAAGAACTGAAATAAGGGGGCAGTTTGCAGAGGCTTAGATACAAGATAATCATAGAGGTTAAAAGTATATTAATATAATTGTGTTAGTTATGCAAAACTGGGAAATGGGTAATAAAGGGATTATCTATCTTTTAAAACAATAAAAATTCTGGTGTAGACTGTCCCTTTAACATGCTAACCTGATAGGCTGATACTCTTCTTGCCAGCTTTAGTATCGGTCCTGGGAGCCGTATGGCTATGCTTCCTGTTAACGTTGGCCAGGGCTCTGGCAAGAAGAGTATCGGGTTAGCGTGCTCTCCAGAGCATATTAGGGTACGTATGTAGCTACAGGTTGAACCATTTACAATTCTTTATTGAAAAACAATGTACATTTTTAATAAAAATGCAACTTTCGTTTGGTTTTAAATTTTTTGTCTGAAACAGTACTGAGAGCAAGCTGAAAGCCAATAATAAGAGGTATATATGTGCAGCCACCAATCACCAGCTACTGAGCCTACATAGGTATACTTTTCAACAAAGGATATCAAAAGAACAAAACGAATCACACAATAGAAATTAATTGGAATTTAAAATATTATGCTCTATCTGAATCATGAAAAAAAATGGGTTTCATATCCCTTTAATTACAATATCAAAAACAAACGGCTAGATTTAGAGTTTTGTCGGTAACGACCCGCGTAGCTAACACATGCTTTTTTTCCCCCTCACCTTTTAAATACCGCTGGTATTTAGAGTTCCCTGAGGGGCTGCGTTAGGCTCCAAAAAAGGAGCGTATAGCATATTTACCGCCATTGCAACTCTCGATACCAGCGGTGCTTACGGACGCGTACACCTTTAGCTATAGTGCTCCTGTTTAAATATTACACCTTTAGCTATAGCGCTCCTGTTTAAATACTTTTTATACACCTAAATTAGGGACATTTTAGGTATATCAGGAGTTTGGTGCTTTTACCCTGCGCTTTTTAATCCACTCTTTTAGTACTTACAGACGCAGCCAGCTTCAAAAACGTGCTTGTGCACGATATCCCCTTAGGAAACAATGGGGCAGTTTGAGCTGAAAAAAAACCAGCGTTAAGCTCCTAACGCAGCCCCATTGTTTCCTATGGGGAAACACTTCCTATGTCTGCACCTAACACCCTAACATGTACCCCGAGTCTAAACACCCCTAACCTTACACTTATTAACCCCTAATCTGCCGTCCCCGCTATCGCTGACACCTGCATATTTTTTTTACCCCTAATCTGCCGCTCCGTACACCGCCGCAACCTACATTATACCTATGTACCCCTAATCTGCTGCCCCTAACACCGCCAACCCCTATATTATATTTATTAACCCCTAATATGCCGCCCCCAACATCGCCTCCACCTACCTACAATAATTAACCCCTAATCTGCCGACCGGACCTCACCGCTACTATAATAAATGTATTAACCCCTAAAGCTAACTCTAACCCCAACCCTAACACCCCCCTAAGTTAAATATAATTTAAATCTAACAAAATAAATTAACTCTTATTAAATAAATTATTCCTATTTAAAGCTAAATACTTACCTGTAAAATAAACCCTAATATAGCTACAATATAAATTATAATTATATTGTAGCTATTTTAGGATTAATATTTATTTTACAGGCAACTTTGTAATTATTTTAACCAGGTACAATAGCTATTAAATAGTTAATAACTATTAACTATTTAATAGTTACCTAGTTAAAATAATTACAAAATTACCTGTAAAATAAATCCTAACCTAAGTTACAATTAAACCTAACACTACACTATCAATAAATAAATTAAATAAACTACCTACAATTATCTACAATTAAACCTAACACTAAACTATCAATAAATTAATTAAATACAATACTTACAAATAAATACAATGAAATAAACTAACTAAAGTACAAAAAATAAAAAAGAACTAAGTTACAAAAAATAAAAAAATATTTACAAACATTAGAAAAATATTACAACAATTTTAAACTAATTACACCTACTCTAAGCCCCCTAATAAAATAACAAAGACCCCCAAAATAAAAAAATGCCCTACCCTATTCTAAAATTAAAATAGAACAGCTCTTTTACCTTACCAGCCCTGAAAAGGGCCCTTTGCGGGGCATGCCCCAAAGAATTCAGCTCTTTTGCCTGTAAAAATACCCCCCCCAACATTACAACCCACCACCCACATACCCCTAATCTAACCCAAACCCGCCTTAAATAAACCTAACACTAAGCCCCTGAAGATCTCCCTACCTTGTCTTCACCACGCCGGGTTCACCGATCGATCCAGAAGAGCCTCCGATGTCTTGATCCAAGCCCAAGCGGGGGGCTGAAGATGTCCATGATCCGACTGAAGTCTTCATCCAAGCGGGAGCTGAAGAGGTCCATGATCGGGCTGAAGTCTTCTATCAAGCGGCATCTTCAATCTTCTTTCTTCTGGATCCATGTAGTTCATCCCGCCGACGCGGAACATCCATCTTCACCGACGACTTCCCGACGAATGACGGTTCCTTTAAGGGACGTCATCCAAGATGGCGTCCCTCGAATTCCGATTAGCTGATAGGATTCTATCAGCCAATCGGAATTAAGGTAGGAAAATTCTGATTGGCTGATGGAATCAGCCAATCAGATTCAAGTTCAATCCGATTGGCTGATCCAATCGGAATTCGAGGGACGCCATCTTGGATGACGTCCCTTAAAGGAACCGTCATTCGTCGGGAAGTCGTCGTGAAGATGGATGTTCCGCGTCGGCGGGATGAACTACATGGATCCGGAAGAAAGAAGATTGAAGATGCAGCTTGATAGAAGACTTCAGTCGGATCATGGACCTCTTCAGCTCCCGCTTGGATGAAGACTTCAGCCGGATCATGAACATCTTCAGCCCCCCGCTTGGGCTTGGATCAAGACATCGGAGGCTCTTCTGGATCGATCGGTGAACCCGGCGTGGTGAAGACAAGGTAGGGAGATCTTCAGGGGCTTAGTGTTAGGTTTATTTAAGGGGGGTTTAGGTTAGATTAGAGGTATGTTGGTGGTGGGTTGTAATGTTGGGGGGGGGGTATTGTATGTTTTGTTTTACAGGCAAAAGAGCTGAATTCTTTGGGGCATGCCCCGCAAAGGGTCCTTTTCAAGGCTGGTAAGGTAAAAGAGCTTTTCTATTTTAATTTTAGAATAGGGTAGGGCATTTTTTTTATTTTGGAGGTCTTTGTTATTTTATTAGGGGGCTTAGAGTAGGTGTAATTAGTTTAAAATTGTTGTAATATTTTTCTAATGTTTGTAAATATTTTTTTATTTTTTGTAACTTCGGTTTTTTTTTATTTTTTTGTACTTTAGTTAGTTTATTTCATTGTATTTATTTGTAGGTATTGTATTTAATTAATTTATTGATAGTGTAGTGTTAGGTTTAATTGTAGATAATTGTAGGTAGTTTATTTAATTTATTTATTGATAGTGTAGTGTTAGTTTTAATTGTAACTTAGGTTAGGATTTATTTTACAGGTAATTTTGTAATTATTTTAACTAGGTAACTATTAAATAGTTATTAACTATTTAATAGCTATTGTACCTGGTTAAAATAATTACAAAGTTGCCTGTAAAATAAATATTAATCCTAAAATAGCTACAATATAATTATAATTTATATTGTAGCTATATTAGGGTTTATTTTACATGTAAGTATTTAGTTTTAAATAGGAATAATTTATTTAATAAGAGTTAATTTATTTCGTTAGATTTAAATTATATTTAGCTGAGGGGGGTGTTAGGGTTAGGGTTAGAATTAGCTTTAGGGGTTAAAAAATTTATTAGAGTAGCGGTGAGGTCCGGTCGGCAGATTAGGGGTTAATGCTTGAAGTTAGGCGATGTTAGGGAGGGAAGATTAGGGGTTAATACTATTTATTATAGGGTTATTGAGGCGGGAGTGAGGCGGATTAGGGGTTAATACATTTATTATAGTAGCGGTGAGGTCCGGTCGGCAGATTAGGGGTTAATAAGTGTAGGTAGGTGGAGGCGACGTTGGGGGCGGCAGTTTAGGGGTTAATAAATATTATGTAGGTGTCGGCGGTATTAGGGGCAGCAGATTAGGGGTACATAGGGATAACGTAGGTGGCGGCGGTGTGCGGTCGGCAGATTAGGGGTTAAAATTTTTTAATAGAGTGGCAGCGATGTGGGGGGACCTCGGTTTAGGGGTACATAGGTAGTTTATGGGTGTTAGTGTACTTTAGAGCACAGTAGTTAAGAGCTTTATGAACCGGCGTTAGCCCAGAAAGCTCTTAACTCCTAACTTTTTTCTGCGGCTGGAGTTTTGTTGTTAGATTTCTAACGCTCACTTCATCCAAGACTCTAAATACCGGCGTTAGAAAGATCCCATTGAAAAGATAGGATACGCAATTGACGTAAGGGGATCTGCGGTATGGAAAGTCGCGGCTTGGAAGTGAGCGTTAGACCCTTTAATGACTGACTCCAAATACCAGCGGGTGGTAAAAACCAGTGTTAGGAGCCTCTAACGCTGGTTTTGACGGCTACCGCCAAACTCTAAATCTAGCCGAAAGACAGTGTTCCTAAAAAATCCTACTCAGCAATAATTACACTGGTCCCTACTCCAGTGTAAACACAAAGGACTTAAAAATGTATACACATGCAAGTGTATACAATACTGCCCTGCCTATATAATATAATAAATAATACAATATTGTTCAATACATACAAATAAAAAACTATTTATTTAATAATATAAAACATAAATATAAAAATAAACACAATGCATCCAAGTAATCAGTGCTGTGGATCCGTGAAGTTCTGAGTATACTGTATGTAAGAAGTCCATTGGACAAATGAATGTAACACAGAAAGGGCCTCTTTATAAAATATTTGCTTTCTCTGTTTCAAAGCAACAAATTGCAGCTGCATGTAATGTGGCACTCCTGTAAATTTCTCTTGTGCCAGTCTGGATTGGCAGTAGGTGATAGGTGTCTAATCCTGACTTTGTTGCGTGATCTTTATCCAGTGTTTTTTAAGATGATCCCAAAAGCTGCACAAAGATCTGGACGACTGAAATTGGGATTTTTTTCTGAAAGACGAGTCTTCATGTAAAAAAAAAAAAAATCCTGTTAGGAGCTTCTGATGCAAATTCATACTCACAAATCTTTTGCAGATCGTTTTGCAGCTTTTGGGATCATTTTAAAAATACTGGATAAAGATCCTGCAACAAATTCAGGATTAGACATTTTTTTTACAAAATTCTACACAAATTTGACTTTCATGATTCAGATAGAGCAAGTTATTTTTTCATTTTTTTCAAATCAACGTTTTTTATTGAGGTATTTAGTAATACAACGTTTACATTATGTTAGCATATACATGGATTGAAATAAACAGATACATGTTTTAGATAAAATGCCCCAAAGGCCATGTCAAACAAAAAGGTAAAGGAAATGAAGCATATATTTCACATCAAATCTAAAAACAACATATTACGTTCACAAAATATAATATAAACCAGATTGTCACTAGCATCCATGTGTATCTTAAAGAGCATAAAATAATATAATACCTCGATTTTTTAAATTATTAAATTATGCGTTGCTCCCTGATTAAGTAGATCGCCTTGTAGTGTGATGTCCGAAAATTATGAGGAACGAGGAGTAAAAATGATCTGTAAAAGAGGGGAACAGAAACAAGTTGTGACTATTAAAATATTGCAATTAAGGAGTCATTAGTCATTAGTGTGTAGCTTCTCAAACGAATTTTACTAGATTCGAGACACCATTACCTTGACTTCTAAAAGAAGCATCAAAATAGAGTATTGGGGAGAATTAAAAAACTAGAAGGTGACACACAATGAGATAGGCGTAAGGTAAGGTGCGTTCTTAGATTACGATGGAATTATGTCTCTATTTGTAGTAGGGCATTCGCCTATACTTTATAATCAACCTTATATAGTATAAATTATTTGCCTAAATATGTTAGTTGACTCTATAAATAATGTCTGCATTATGACAACTTGTATTAGTGAAGATAAAGATGCAGATTAATTCAGCTAAAAATTCACAGAATTGGGTGAATGTCGACCAATTGAAAGAGGACTATATGTCAGCTTTAAAAGAAGTCTTAGTAAATGGGGGGAGGAGAGAATAGTGAAAAATGCAGTCTTTCTAGGAGTAGGCAATGTTTTCCTCAGTTTATCAAATAAACAATCTTGCAGGTGGGTTAATATTGAGAGAACAAGAATTGTGTTATAGTAGGAGTAATGTGACAAGTATAGTGGGTAGACAGGTTTCTCTTGGGCTCTGCATAATAGGGTTAGAATTGGGTATGTGCTAATCAATACGCTTAATGGGCTAATAATTAGTATAGCTATGGGGTATGTCTATCTAAGTGTAGAATAGCTAATGGTGCTCAGAAGGTAGATTCCATAAAATGATTTGTACGTACATAAGACTAGAATGAGAATATGAGATCGTATTATATCTCTCTGGAATATAGTAGACGTTTTAAGTTTGTGATTTCAGTAGCAATAACCAAGACATATCGGCCGCTGACAACATGGCAACGTCACTTCCATCTTGAGAGTCATGTAAAATAGACAGTAAGAAATATTGACTTAAATTGAAATGGATACACCTATACACAGAACATATTGGTAGTAGTTCACTTCTACAGCATATAATAATAACAATACAATACGGGTCCCATAGCTTCTTGGAAAAACAGCAAGACAAACACATCTGGCTATCAAATATTTAAGCCCGAGCCCTTAAGTTAAAACAAGCTGTTGTAACATCTCAGTCTATTATATAGATATAAGAGTATGTTGAAGAGCAAATCCAAAATTACTCAACTATAAACCTTTTAAACTTAGTAACAACTTTAACACACTTAAGTATGACATTTTAAATAAAGGTAAGTGTCCCGAAATTGTATAGTCCAGAAACATTAATTTATGTGAGGATCTTATGTCTAGTCTACAACTGAAAGATTCAAGAGCTGTACACAAAAGCTCGCCATTGGGTTACCCAACTAGATAGGAACATTTCGTACATTGTAAGAGCAAAATCTGGAGATGCATGTGTATTGTTTTACTCAGTGAGTAATGTCACCTACTTCTAAGTTTAACACTAGAGCACCATATTTATGTTCTCTATAGTTTAGCAGCTAAATGCTATTTCACACTTAGATGGCTTAAATGCACTAAAAAGCTATATTAGGCTAAGTATCACATGGAAGCTATATCGTGGTTTGTGGTACTTCAATAAAATATTAAGAACCTCCCTCTACTCTTTGAGAACATCTATACAATGCAAACATATTGAGAGGTGTAATATAACTCTAAAGGAAAATATGTAAAGATACAGCAAATCTACTCATAAACTAGTCAGGACAGAAACATACAGCAACAAAAACAACTGCCAATTTAAAAAGAGTTGTGCCTGATGGTAACTGGTATACTAAAGGAAGTAAGGAGCTAGGAAAAGTTAACCCACCTCAATCCTAATATAGCTGCAGGGTCATTAGCGCTAACCAATAGTCAATAGTTCCTACAGAAGATCAGAGCTCTATAACAATGTGTATAACAGATTGTATAAATAAACATACAAAAAATTATGGAAATGAAATGGTAGCTGCATTTTCTGAAACTAGCTCAAGTTAGCTCTAAACTATAGCCATGCTACCTAGGTATGGTATTATCAACTGGGATAATATCATTTTACATTATAAAGAGCAAGTCGATAAGAATAGGGATCTCCCTCCGAAGCTTATATGATTATAGTAGAGCATTTTCTGTCAGCAGAGAGCACATTGGTAATTAGTCGTCATTAAAAGGCTATACTGACACTCACATTTTGTCCATAAAAGTATACATGAAGCGTTCATAGGATATGTCTCGACTACACAGCAATGCAACACCTATCTTATATCTTGCCTTTACCCAACCCCCACCCTGCAAACCCTATAGCAGAGAGGTCCCGTAGTTAGCGTGTTCCTGGGCCGCTTACAGAGAGGGGGTATCTGCGTGAATGATATTGCAAGAGTCACCAGTCCCATATCCCACAATCCAGTGAACAACAAAGACCTCTCCAGAAATAAAGTATACTTATTCAGCACTGGTTGCCAGACTGAGGTGTCCGCAATCTTAGTCACATTTAGCCCTGAAAGAGAGCCCAGCTTGTAGGGCAGAGGCCATGCAGGTGCCGGCTCGAGCTGTGGGAGCCTAGCTGTCAGGTGACATCTCTCATTTGTCTCCATCCAATTAAATACACATTCTTTAGTGTATGCTGGTATGTCCTGATGAGGATCTTCACTAGGAGGGCTGTGTGAAGCATCTCTTATGGTATTGAGATGATCTTCTTGGTACCAGTCCAATAAAGGGCTGAGTTCAGCTAAAATATGGGCCGTTATGTCCATGATTTATAGGGAAGTGAATACCTCAGTCGATAATGTGCGTGGTGGCTCTCACTGTGTTTTATGATTTTTAGGGTATTCCAGTACTCCTTATCCCTAATGCCGGAGGGTGAGTATGTGGTAGCCCTTGACACTTGATCCCCTATAAACGCTAAGCAATTCTCTAGGGCTTAAAGGGACATAATACTCATATGCTAAATCACTTGAAACAGATGCAGTATAACTGTAAAAAGCTGACAGGAAAATATCACCTGAGCATCTCTATGTAAAAAAGGAAGATATTTTACCTCACAATCTCGTCAGCTCAGCAGAGTAAGTTCTGTGTAAAAAGTTATACTTCACCTGCTCCCAGCTGCAGGTAAAAATAAAAAAAAAAATGAAGAAATGAACAGCAGCCAATCAGCATCAGCAGTGCTGAGGTCATAAACTCTTACTGTGATCTCATGAGATTTGTCTTAACTCTCATGAGATTTCATAGTAAGCTTCCTTTACCTGATTGGTGAAATAATATGAGAGTTCACGAGGCTCATCCTTTCAGCTGTCCCAGGACAGACACACTAAAATGCTGCTTACAATGGAAGGTGGCTACTGAGGAACTTTTGAGGTAAAATATCTTTCTTTTTTACATAGAGATGTTCAGGAGATATTTTCTAATCAGCTTTTTACAGCTATGCTGCATCACTTTCAAGTGTTTAAACATTTGGTTATTATGGCCCTTTAAGAGCCGGTATGCTAGGATCATTGAATGGCACCCATATTGGTATAGCCGTCCGCCGCTTTGCTTTCTTGTCTGGTTTAAATTAGGCTTGTAAATCAACAGTTAGTTCCTAGAATCTCCCAAATCCTCCAAGAGATCGTCCCTTTGCTGCTACATTAGTTACACCTTGTAGGAAGTCGAAAAGATTGGAGATTATCTAAAAATTCTAAGCATAGCTCTGGAGCTAAACTAAAACACTTCCTTCCATAACGAGAGTTGGCTCCACCTCCCAGATCAAGTTATTTTAAACAATTTTCTCATTTATTTCTATTATGACATTTTGTTCTCTTGGTATCTTTTTTTGAAGAACAAGGACATAAGCTCATGAGCGTGCACGTGTCTGGAGCACTCTATGGCAGCAGTTTTGCAAGAATGTTATACATTTGTAAGAGCACTAGATGGCAGCACTATTCCCTGCCATAAAGTGCTCCAGACACCTACCTAAGTATATCTTCAACAAAGAATACCATGAGAAAATGTTTTGCATGCAATCAAGAAAATAAAGAGACGCACTCAACTGAGACAAAACAAAAGCTTGAAAAACATCTGTGATTGTTCACAAGGCCAGTGCCAGTCAGGGTGCAGTCTCTTTTAGCACACTATACCTTTCATAGAGGAGAAATATCCTGTAGCAAATCAGTCTAATCCTGCCCAATGACAGTCCAGTTCTGAAATACCATGCAATTCAACTCTGAACAAGAGAAAACAACAAACCCCATACATTTCGGCTTTGTCATTGATAACCAGCACTCAGATCTCTGGTTAATTTTCTAAATGTGCCCCAAATGCCCTAAAAAGAGGGCATTATAGATTGTTATTAAAAAAGAAAATTGTAATACCAGCGTACAATAGCGTGCACTGGTATTACAAAGTGAAGCATTAATATTGCTTGCGCGAAAGCAATATTTAGCGCTCCACTTGTAATCTAGCCCAAAGTGTGCTAAAAGAGAATACACCCTGAGTGGCACTGGGTTTATGAACAAGCAATGAAGTTTCCCAGCTTTTGTTCTGTCTCAGTTGAGTGCGTCTCTCTATTTTGTTTGTTGCAAACAAAGTAAGTTTGATAATAGAAGTAAGTTGGAAACTTCTTTAAAGGGACATAAAACAAGTTGGGATAGAGACAAAATATAATATGTACTTTAATTACTTTACCTGCAGATTTAAACTGTAATGCCTCATCATTAACCCACACAATTCCTTCTATGGCTGTATCTATATCCACCTTTGTTTGGTAGAATGCAGAAGTACACAGTGATTATCTGCTGGAGCATGCCTAGAAGCAAATAAACTGCATTGAACTCAGTTTAAATACAACACCTGTGTTTCTGATGCTAAACACTTATAGGGGGGGGGGTGAATCAAACTACTCTAGACAGCATGGCTATGTAACTTTTTAAAAAAAAATATTTTTAAATACCAGCAATTTTTAAACTATTTTTTAATGCAAACTATTTTTACTTAATTAGCCATTTTAGGATATGCACAGATCTCAACCTGTTTTATGGCACTTTAAAATGGTATGCTCTGTCTAAATAACAAAAGAAAATTCAGGGGGTTTATATCCCCTTAAAAAGCAGCTCTTTACAGAAAGAGTTTTTAGTTCTTCGTGGTTGTTACTGAAAAAAATATAACTGACCTCACAAACTGAAAAAAATCAAAAGTTTGGCGTGTATATACAGTTTCGTAACGGTCAACAAAAGCAGTCTCCCTTATAGAAAGACAAAAGTCCCATCCAGTTTGTGTCGTTTAAAATGTAACTTTTATTAAGTATTTGTAAAAAACAAACAAAATTGTACAGACCTGGATCGAGTTCTGATAGTAGTACTGTGTACTTTAGTAAATACCTCCGACTCCCACTGTTGCGTCACTAGACGCGTTTCGCCGAAGCTTTCTCAATAGTGACTTACAGAGTAATCTAAACCGCCAACCTTTAAACACCCCTCTGATCACGTGACGACCATTTACAAAAAACGGAAGCCTTGTTTCAGTTAATATTTTAACCAATAGTAAGGAAACAATGTTACTGCTCAATTGTTGCTAGGTGAATATTATATCCACATAATTGAACTGTTTCAATATTTGTCGCAACATTATATCCACAATTCTATTTAACAAAGTATATAACAAAATAGTATATAGAATCGTTAACATATGTTAGAGCAAAACTGTCCACTTTACTCTTGGTGACTTTAAAAAAGACATATATTATATACAATTTAAAATTACAATAAAGAGAGAGGATATAGAATAATGAGGATCAATGAACAAAAGGCTCAAAACTTTGTAATTTGTGATAGGGCAGCAATAAATGTTCATTTATCATACAGATAAATATAATATTTTTATATATTAGCGATATATTTTTATGTGTCTATATACACAGCACTTTATTAGGATAACCTCATTGATCTGTGTTAGTCCACTTTCTGCAAAAAGGAGAACCATAAAAACATATAATTACACCAGGACATGAATTATAACATTATTACTACACCAAATAAAAGATTACCAAATCTAGTTCTCAATTAGATAACCAAAGTTTTTTTTAAAAATTTAGGTTTTCTTTATTATTGGAATTAGTTCATTTCCTTCAGTTACTTATATATTTTTAAGTAGTTTCATGGTCTTAACCTTATTTATCCTAAGAAAAGATCAACATCCCATCTGGCATTTATACCTTTGGGTTCTTTTGTTTGTAGGAAAAATATCCACTTGGTCTCCTTAAATAATACATTTTTGAACCTGTTACCTCCTCTTCGAGAGCTGTGTATATAATCAATTGCCTGTATCTGAAAAACTGCTTCAGGATTAGGATGCATGCAGAAATGTTTCGCTACCCTAGTCCTTGGTGGATCTGCCTGTATGTAATTTAAGTGTTCTCTGGCCCTGTCTTTTAACATACGACTGGAGCACCCTACATACTGCTTATTACATAATGAACACGTAATAAGATATACAATAAATTTTGATGTGCAATCTAAACGATACCTAATTTGGTATGTCTTTTGTGTACTTGAAGAGCTAAAAGAATCCCCTGTCTTTATGTATTTACATGTTAGACATGGATGATGTCCACATTTAAAACATCCCTTTTTGTTGAGCCAGTGTTCCTTTGTAAGTTTTTTGTCTGGTCCTGTATATACATATTCAATCAGTCTATCACCCAATGTGGGAGATCTTCTAGCTATATAGCGACAACCTTCAGACATAATTTCGTTAAGTTTAGTATCTGTTTGTAATATGTTTAGATTACTTTTGACTATATTTGTGATTTTTCTAAACTGCTTGCTATATGTGGTAATGAAATTAATGCCTTTATATTTATTTAATTCTTGTTTTCTGTAATTGTGTTTTTTGTGGTGTAATTATATGTTTTTATGGTTCTCCTTTTTTGCAGAAAGTGGACTAACATAGATCAATGAGGTTATCCTAATAAAGTGCTGTGTATATAGACACATAAAAATATATCGCTAATATATAAAAATACTATATCTATCTGTATGATAAATGAACATTTATTGCTGCCCTATCACAAATGACAAAGTTTTGAGCCTTTTGTTCATTGATCCTCATTATTCCATATCCTCTCTCTTTATTGTAATTTTAAATTGTATACAATATATATAGTTTTTAAAGTCACCAAGAGTAAAGTGGACAAATGTTAACGATTCTATATACTATTTTATTATATACTTTGTAAAATAGAATTGTGGATATAATGTTGCGACAAATATTGAAACAGTTCAATTATGTGGATAGAATATTCACCTAGCAACAATTGAGCAGTAACATTGTTTCCTTACTATTGGTTAAAATATTAACTGAAACAAGGCTTCCGTTTTTTGTAAATGGTCGTCACGTGATCAGAGGGGTGTTTAAAGGTTGGCGGTTTAGATTACTCTGTAAGTCACTATTGAGAAAGCTTCGGCAAAACGCGTCTAGTGACGCAACAGTGGGAGTCAGAGGTATTTACTAAAGTACACAGTACTACTATCAGAACTCGATCCAGGTCTGTACAATTTTGTTTGTTTTTTACAAATACTTAATAAAAGTTACATTTTAAACGACACAAACTGGATGGGACTTTTGTTTTTCTATATGGGAGACTGATTTTGTTGACCGTTACGAAACTGTATATACACGCCAAACTTTTAATTTTTTCCGCTGCCTGATAACAAACACTTGTATTAGTGAGATACAGGTGGAGATTTTTTGTTATCGTAAGCTGTGCTGATTTTAAGGGTTGAGCATTGGCATGTTACATACGCTGCTGCACCAGAGAGCTGCTTAATTTTTTCTGACCTCACAAACTGCCAATTTTTTAAATGAATGTGTTTTCCTTGTGTAACTTTGCATATTAACGCCTACATTTAGAGTTCTGCGTTAGCCGTCCAAACCAGCGTTAAGGGGTCCTAACGCTGGTTTTGGTCGCCCGCTGGTATTTCGAGTCAGTCAGGAAAGGGTCTAACGCTCACTTTCCAGCGCATACCGCAGACCCCTTACGTCAATTGCGTATCCTAACTTTTCAATGGGATCTTTCTAATGCTGGTATTTAGAGTCTTGGCTGACGTGAGCGTTAGAACTCATAACAAAACTCCAGCCGCAGAAAAAATCAGGAGTTAAGAGCTTTATGGGCTAACGCCGGTTCATAAAGCTCTTAACTACTGTGCTCTAAAGTACACTAACACCCATAAACTACCTATGTACCCCTAAACCAAGATCCCCCCAGATCGCCGCCACTCTAATAAATTTTTTTAACCCCTAATCTGCCGACCGCACACCGCCGCAACCTACATTATCCCTATGTACCCCTAATCTGCTGCCCCTAACATCGCTGACACCTACATAATATTTATTAACCCCTAATCTGCCCCCCCAATGTCGCCGCTACCTACCTAAAATTATTAACCCCTAATCTGCCGACCGGACCTCGCTGCCACTATAATAAATGTATTAACCCCTAAACCGCCTCACTCCCGCCTCAAAAACCCTATAATAAATAGTATTAACCCCTAATCTGCCCTCCCTAACATCGCCAACACCTAACTTCAAGTATTAACCCCTAATCTGCCGACCGGATCTTGCCGCTACTATAATAAATGTATTAACCCCTAAAGCTAAGTCTAACCCTAACACTAACACCCCCTTAAGTTAAATATAATTTTTATCTAACGAAATAAATTAATTCTTATTAAATAAATTAATCCTATTTAAAGCTAAATACTTACCTGTAAATTAAACCCTAATATAGCTACAATATAACGAATAATTATATTGTAGCTATTTTAGGATTTATATTTATTTTACAGGCAACTTTGTATTTATTTTAACTAGGTACAATAGCTATTAAATAGTTAATATCTAACTATTTAATAGCTACCTAGTAAAATAATTACAAAATTATCTGTAAAATAAATCATAACCTAAGTTACAATTAAACATAACACTACACTATCAATAAATTAATTAACTAAACTATCTACATTTATCTACAATTAAATCAACTAAACTAAATTACAAAAAACCCCCCCACTAAATTACAAAAAATAAATAAAGATTACAAGAATTTTAAACTAATTACACCTACTCTAAGCCCCCTAAAAAAATAACAAAGCCCCACAAAATAAAAAAATGCCCTACCCTATTCTAAAATAAAAAGTTAACAGCTCTTTTACCTTACCAGCCCTTAAAAGGGCCTTTTGCGGGGCATGCCCCAAAGAAAACAGCTCTTTTGCATTTAAATAAACATACAATACCCCCCCAACATTACAACCCACCATCCACATACCTCTAATCTAACCCAAACACCCCTTAAAAAACCTAACACTAAGCCCCTGAAGATCTCCCTACCTTATCTTCACCACGCCGGGTATCACCGATCCGTCCAGAAGAGGGTCCAAAGTCTTCATCCTATCCGGCAAGAAGAGGTCCAGAAGAGGGTCCGAAGTCTTCATCCTATCCGACAAGAAGAGGACATCCGGACCGGTAGACATGTTCATCCAGGCGTCGTCTTCTATCTTCATCCATCTGGAGGAACCATCTTGAAGCAGCCGACGTGGATCCATCCTCTTCTTCCGGCAACTCCCGACGAATGAAGGTTCCTTTAAGTGACGTCATCCAAAATGCCATCCCTCGAATTCCGATTGGCTGATAGGATTCTATCAGCCAATCGGAATTAAGGTAAGAAAAATCTGATTGGCTGATTGGAACAGCCAATAGAATGCGAGCTCAATCTGATTGGCTGATTGGATCAGCCAATCCGATTGAACTTGAATCTGATTGGCTGATTCAATCAGCCAATGAGATTTTTCCTACCTTAAGACTTCGGACCCTCTTCTGGACCTCTTCTTGCCGGATAGGATGAAGACTTCGGACCCTCTTCTGGACGGTGATACCCGGCGTGGTGAAGATAAGGTAGGGAGATCTTCAGGACTTAGTGTTAGGTTTTTAAGGGGTGTTTGGGTTAGATTAGGGGTATGTGGGTGGTGGGTTGTAATGTGGGGGGTATTGTATATTTATTTAAATGCAAAAGAGATGTTTTCTTTGGGGCATGCCCCGCAAAAGGCCCTTTTAAGGGCTGGTAAGGTAAAAGAGCTGTTAACTTTTTATTTTAGAATAGGGTAGGGCATTTTTTTATTTTGGGGGCTTTGTTATTTTTTTAGGGGGCTTAGAGTAGGTGTAATTAGTTTAAAATTCTTTTTATTTTTTGTAATTTAGTGTTTGTTTGTTTTTTTGTAATTTAGTTTAGTTGATTTAATTGTAGATAATTGTAGATAGTTTAGTTAATTAATTTATTGATAGTGTAGTGTTAGGTTTAATTGTAACTTAGGTACATAGTGCAGAATTATATAACATTATATTAGCCAAACATTATTAAAAGATAATTTCCCCTCTTAATTTTTTTTAAAAAGTGCTGTTTTACAGACCCGCTCTCCGCTCTCTGCTGAGCGGGTCTGTTATATTTACTGTATAGTCACAGCCCGGCCCGACCGCGCCATAAGACTAAGTGCAGCTCGGCTTGTATGACTGAAATTCGCAATCGAGTTAAGTAAATCATCCCAGGATGGAACGGTTACGGACATCACTCAATGCTCCTTACACCTATTCTTAAGTTTGAAACATTCAATAATGTAGCGCATAACTGACATTACAGGAGAAAGAATTGTGTTACAATAGGTTACTAGCCTGACGTCTGCCTGATACGATCATGTGATGAATCTTTTACCAATTACGTTAAGCCTCTTGTGATAGGCTGCATCTAGAGGTGTGTGCTTAGAACCAATTCTCATTGGTCAATGATGATACAAATACCGGGCTGATGCCTTGACTCTGGTTAGCCTCTGAGAAAGCCGTGCTAGCTGCGAAATGCGCATCAGGCGTTGTCTGTGTGCATGAGACTTGCTAATTTGTGTCTACCTGGGATCTTTCTAACCTAATATTGATGAGGCAATTGCCTTCCTTATTCAGTCACTTATTAACCGTTTCCTCTCCTGCTCTAGATACCAGTATTGCTCAGATTAGGTAATGTTGTTGGGGTCAATCCCCTTTTTAGATTAGCTTGAGAGCAATCCGTGTATTCTCTGAGCCTTGAGGGTTACGGTGTATTTGAACCATTACCCAGGGAAGTAATTCTGTTTTTGTAGTCTCACACACACAGTCCTGATCCTTTTTTAACCTAAGTTTTAATTGTATGTCTCACACATGTCTATGTTATACACTTGGTACTATTTACCACTCTTTTTATCCTAATAATAGTAAAAGTTACGTTTTAATAACCAGTTCTTGACACAATCCGGTTTAAAATGCATATTGTTACTATATATAGTGTTTTGTGAGTGCTGGGTACTGTCAAACTTCTCTCTTTCTTTTGTACCTGCATGATTAAGGGGTAAGACCTGAAACGTTGTGGTTTTTGCTTTGGTGCCAATAAATGATTATTTCACACTGTGCTGCTGCATCTTTGGGATTTTTATCTATATTGGGGTTTTTGCAATCTCCCCTGCAGCTTGCACAGTTGCTACAAGTGTGCTGGACTTATCTTTGATTTTGTAACTTTGCTTAGTGACATAATTGAATCTCTATTAAATTATTAAAAATAAAACATTGAATTATAAATTTCCCCTACATTTACTGAAAAATACATCTAAAATAAATGTTTTTCCCACTACTCAAGAAGAGTAGGAATTATTTGTTAAAGAAATATCTAGGTATGTGTCTGGCGTACTAAATGGCAGGAAATAGTGCTGCCATCTAATGCTCTAGCAAATTCATAACATTCATGCAAAACTGCTGCAATTAAGTGTGCATGCTTCAGAGCTTAAGTCCCTAATTTTCAACAAAAGATAACAAGAGAATTAAGAAAATTTGATAATAAAAGTAAATTAGAAAGTTGCTTAAAACTGCATGCTTTATCTCACTGGTTTTCAAACCTGTTCTCAAGGCTCCCTAACAGACTAGATTTTCAGGATAACCAGGACAAGAGCAGGTTGATAACCATGTTTACTAATTAGCTGATTATTTTACTTGTGCACCACTTCAGATATCCTCAAAATTTGGCCTGTTAGGGAGGAGAGGTTTGAAAACCCACGCTCTATCTGAATCATGAAAAAAAAAAATGGGTTTCATGTCCCTTTAATTATGGGAAAATATAACAGAGCCTGCAACATATCACACAGTGATTCTTTAGCTCAGATCACAAGGTTATTTATATCTTTCCCTGAACTCCTCTCGATCTGCAAAATCTTATAATTTACAGCATTTAATTAAAGAACATTATTGCTAATGCCAATGCCTTAGGTGATGATAACTTTTTAGTTCAGCAAATTGGAAACTGTTATATGATTTCTATTATACAAAGCAAACTGCTTAAAATTTTGCTAAGAGTAGAACACAGTGTTACGAAATAGGCAAGAATGTTCAATACTATTATAACAGCATGGATTTTTATCATGTACAAAGTTTTCAAGAAATTGCGCACCGAGCAGAATAATTCATATTCAAATTACAATAACTTTAACCAATGAGCAATACAATATTTTGAGAAAAGTAAATCTCTAGGATTAGAAATTATTGGTTCTTTTACACTTTTTTTTTTTTTTTTATAAGAGCTCTCCTTGCTCATTTTAAATTTCATTGGGCTTTGTAACACTGCATACTTTTTAATAGTGTTAATACCAATGTAAGACTTTGCTTTTCAATATGCAAAGCTATTATGCTAAAGAAATCTGATTAAAAAGACTCCCAGTGCACAAAAATACTTAGACATTATTAACCTATTTAAATTTTACTCCATTTTAAAAGAGAGTTCAAATTGAACAGTTTCATGTTACATGAAAAGCATAGTATATTTAGACTAAGGTTTTATAAATCTAAGTCTGTTACTATAGTTTCATATTATACTCACATTTCCGATTTGATTCTACTTTTATACTATGCTCAGCAATCTTTCCTAGCTGTAAAACTCTATCCCTTTGGGGCCAATTCTATAAAGTTTGCAAATCCACTCCAACATTCGTAGGGGCAACCCTCATTGTATATAAAAAAAAGGGGGCTGCCCCTGCAAGTGGCGAGATGTGTCCCATACAAATAGTGATGTAATGGTGGATGACATACAGAAGGGGAAATTGGAGTGTTTTAAAACTTAAATATTATGCTTAAACGGACACTGAACACAATTTTTTTATTTTGTGAATTAGATAGAGCATGCAATTTTAAGCAACTTTCTAATTTACTTCTATTATCATTTTTTTCTTTGTTCTCTTGCTATCTTTATTTGAAAAAGAAGGCATCTAAGCTTTTTTTTTTATTCAGGACTCTGGACAGCACTTTTTTATTGGTGGATCAATTTATCCACCAATCAGCAAGAACAACCCAGGTTGTTCACCAAAAATGGGCGGCATCTAAACTTACATTCTTGCAATTCAAAAAAAAATACCAAGAGAACAGGGCCGGACTGGGAATACAAAGCAGCCCTGGAAAAATATGAAGACCAGCCCTATTTTCCGTTGAGTCGGTAGGATTCACAGGCCCCATTTTTCTTAAAGATGATTACTGGGATACTCCTTATCCAATATTTTTTTCAGAATTAAATTATATTACTTTCCATTAAATAAAAATGCCAAATTGTTGTTATATAAGCACCCTACAACCCAATTGCAGCCATTAATCTCCCCTTTAAATTGTAGCTTCCCAGCCCCAACTGCTGCAGCCCACCGGGAAATCTCCTGGTATCCTGGTAGGCCAATCCGGCCTTGCAAGAGAATGAAAAAAATTGATAATAGGAGTAAATTGGAAAGCTGCTTAAAATTTCATGCTCTATCTGAATCATGAAAGAAAATTTTTTGGTTCAGTGTCCCTTTAATACAAATCAAATTGCGCTGTATTAAGTGAACTGTAGCTTAAATTCACTGTAATTTTCATATACATAGGTTTTCCTTTCAGATTTAGTAAGGGCTGATTCTCCAAATCTTGCCAGATCAGACGTGGTTTTTCACGCTGACCCTCTCAGGGGATGCCGTGGTAGAATAATTGTAAAGAAAGGGGTAGTCACCCCTGTTAATATGTATTCCCCTAACACACAGCAGCATGTGTATATGAGGAGACACGCTAACAAAATTCTACAAGTACAGAAAGTTGCTTTTATTCTAGGAGGGAATTTCAATATATCACTAGACCCTCAAATTGACACGTTAAAAGGGACCTCATCAATTCCACAGATGGTGATTAAAAGTTGCTGTAACAGATTAATTGAACTGGTAGTACACAATCACCTAGATTACAAGTTTTGCGTTCGTTTTTAACGCTGAAAAAATGGCCATTTCAGCGTTAAAATAGTAATGCAGCCATTAAGAGTCTTGTCGGTATAACTGTACCGCAAGCCTTTTAGCCTGTAACACAACATCAGTCCCGCACTCGAAAAAAAATCGTTTTTGCATGGGATTTCCATAACGCTGCCATTACGAGTTTTACGGTGAGGCTAAAAAGCTTGTGTTACAGCTTATACCGACACGATCGGTTCCGCAATCTGAGACCAGTAGTTATGGGTTACAAAGTACACTAACATCGTCGCCACTATACTAAAGTTATTAACCCCTATTCCCCCGCACCCCAACATCGCCCACATTATAATAAAGATATTTACCCCTATTCTGCCACTCCCCGACATCACTGCCACTAAATAAAGTTATAAACCCCTAAACCTCTGGCCTCCCACATCACTACCACTAAATAAACCTATTAACCCTAAACCGCCAGCTCCCCACATCACCAAAAACAAAATTAATCCCTAAACCTAACAGCCCCCTAACTTTAAATTAATATTACAATATCCCTATCTTAAAATAAATAAAAACTTACCTATGAAATGAAAAAAACGAAGTTTAAACTATGAATTAAACTAACATAACTATTATACTAAAAGTAAAATAACTATCAAATAAATTAAATTACTCATTAAAAATATCTAATACTACTAAACAAATTAAATCTGCAGTTACAAAAAAATTAAACATACTAAATTACAAAAAATAAAAAAATACTAAATTACAAAAAATAACAAACCAAATTATCCAACATAAAAACAACTACACCTAATCGAATAGCCCTATCAAAATATAAAAGCCCCTCCAAAATAAAAAAACCCTAGCCTACAATAAACTACCAATAGCCCTTAAAAGGGTCTTTTGTAGGGCAATGCCCTAAAGAAATCAGCTCTTTTCCCTGTAAAAAAATACAAAGACCACCCCCAACAGTAAAACCCACCACCCAACCAACCCCCTAAAATAAAAAACCTAACTTTAAAAAAAACTAAGCTACCCATTGCCCTGAAAAAAGGCATTTGTATGGGCATTGCCCTTGAAGGGGAATTCAGCTCTTTTAAGTGAAGTCCAAACCCTAATCCTTCACCTGGACCTCCGTCTCCGTGCATCGACTGCTCTGCCTCCGCAGGAGTGAAAAAGGTGCCAGTCCCTCAATGGATGAAGATGGAGCCGCCTGGATGAAGATGGAGCTGCTGGGATGAAGATTGTTAAAGCCGGACTTCAGCAACTGTGAGTACCTAAAGAAGGGTAGTGTTTTTTAAGGTTTTTTGGGGTGAGTATTTTTTTAGATTAGGGTATGTCCTTTTAAGGGCAATGCCCATACAAATGCCCTTTTCAGGGCAATGGGTAGATTAGGTTTTTTTAGTTAGGATTTTTTATTTTGTGAGTTTGGGGGGTGGGGTTTGTAATGTTAGGGGGTGTTTGCTTTTATTTTGTAGCAAAAGAGCTGATTTCTTTAGGGCAATGCCCTACAAAATGCCCTTTTAAGGGCTACTGGTAGTTTATTATAGATTAGGGATCTTTTATTTTGGGGTGGTTTTTTTTTAAACAGGGTATTAGAATAGGAATAATTTTTATTATTTTGTATAATTAGTTTGTTACTTTGTGTAATGTTTTTTTTTTCTTTTTGGAGTGTTTTTTTTCTTTTTGGAGTGTTAGTTTTTCTTTTTAGAATAGCCATTTTTTAATTTGTAATGGGCAGCAAAAGAGCTGAATGCCATTTTAAGGACAATGCCCATACAAATGCCCTTTTCAGGGCAATGTGTAGATTAGGTTTAACTTTATTTTTATTTTGTGGGTTTGGGGGTGGGGGTTTATATACTGTTAGGGGTTGTTTGTTGATATCTTTAGGGCAATGCTTGTTTTGGGGTATTTTGTTTTTTTAAACAGGGTATTAGAATAGGAATATTTTTTATTGTTTTGGATAATTTTGTTTGTTACTTTTTGTAATGGTAGTTTTTTTATTTTTTGTAATTTTGGTGTTTTTTATTTTTTATAATGGTAGGTTTTTTAATTTTTGTAATGTTTTTTTTTGTAATGTTAGGTTTTAGTGTAAGGTAGCTTAGGTTTTACTTATTTCACAGGTAAGTTTGTATTTAGTTAATCATTTAGGTCTATTTTAATTATGTTAAAGTTAGGGGGTGTTAGGTTTAGGGTAATGGTTAGGTTTAGGGGTTAATATAGTTTAATTTAGGTTGTTGCTATGTGGGGGCTGGCAGTTTAGGGGTTAATAGGTTTGTTTAGTGGTAGTGATGTGGGAGGCCAGAGGTTTAGGGGTTAATAACTTTATTTAGTGGTGGCGATGTCGGGGAGCGGCAGTATAGGTGTTAATACGTTTATTTTGGTGGTGGTGATATCGGGAGCGACAGATTAGGGGTTAATAACATTATGTAGGTGTCGGCGATGTCGGGGGCAGCAGATTAGGGGTGTTTAGACTAGTGGTGTATGTTAGGGTGTTAGGTTAGACATCAATGGGGCTGCGTTACGGAACTTTTCATTCAGCGATCAAAGGTGTTAGGTTTCTTTCTAACGTTCTCTCTCCATTGATGTCTATGGGAAAAGCGTGCATGAGCATGTCGAAGCAGCGCTTGTATTTTGTGCAGTATGGAGCTTAACGCAACCTAATCGCACGCACAAGGCAGCTTTTAAAAAACTCGTAATAGCAGCGCTATGAAGGGTGAAATAACGCAACTTTTGTTGCGTTCGTGTCTCACCCTCTATAGCGCAAAACTCGTAATCTAGGTGAATGTTTGGCGCAAACACCACCCTATACAATAAGACTTTACATTCTTCTAGCACCCCACACCAGTCATACTCGCAAATTGATTACATATTTGCAAGCCAAGTCAGCCTTGCGTTAATTAGTGAAGTGGATATTCTTCCTATCACTATATTGGCCTGTTTCTCATAGACAGCAATGTAAAGGCACTTTACAGTGTCTTTTTTTTTTCTAACACCACTCATCCGCTAACTTTAACCCCTCATAACTGCTTTTTACAGGGGGGGGGGGGGGTTATTAAAAAAAAAGCTAAATTTTTTTAACAAATAAAAAAAAGAATATTTTTTGGGTCTGACCTCTGGTTAATTTTCTGAGCGCTAATTCATACCGCTAGCTTGTGGTAGCAATAAGCAGCCACGTGTACTGGCTTGTTATTTATTGCACGCCCATAATTGGGCGAATTTGCCCGTTTATGGGCGCTCGATTAATTAGCACTCCACTTGTAATCTAGACAAAACCCAGGAATAATTGTGCTGATAGTCGGGTAATTGCAAATGCGTTAAAAGAATATTATCACTCTCTATATAATCTGAATAAGGACAGGCCAATCCAAGGGGATGCTGCTCTACATAACATAGAGGATAAAAGTATTAATAACTATCTTAAAAATGCGAAACTGCCCTATTTACAAAAAGAAGATATAGAATTTTTTTGAAAATACGTTTTCACCTGAAGATTTTTTTATGGCTATCTAATCTACTAGATAGCCTACTGAAAAAAGCCCAGGACCAGACATTCTTTTTACTAAATACTATAAACTATTTGCCAACACACTAGTACCTCATTTGACAGATATCTTCAAAGCACTGGGGGAGACTGGGGGCTTTTCCACAACCATGTTATATGCCCATATAACTGTTATCCCTAAACCAGGTAAGTACCCAGACAAACCTGAAAATTTTAGACCCATCTCCTTATTAAATAATGACATAAAAATCTTCATCAAGATCTTAGCTAAACAACTTTTATTCCCGAAAGAGAGGCAAGGGACAACACCATTAAAACTATATTTTTGACCAACTATGCTCACATTCAAAAAATATCTATGCTCCTAGTTTCCACTAAAGCAGAGAAAGCAGTCGATAGAGTGAACTGGAACTTCCTTAAAGTCACTCTGTCAACCATAAAAATCAGCAAAAAATGTATTAATGACATTTCCCCCTCTATACCTCTCCCACTGCTCAAGTTAAAATCTATGGACTATTGTCGGATCCCTTTGTTATACAGAATGGAACTCGCCAGGACTATCCCAATTTTTGTTTGCTCTATTAATTGTAGAAATGTGCGATTCGTTTCGGATCGATTCTGAAATTCGGCCAAATTCGTTAAATTCGGAGATTCAGATCGATTCGATTTCCGAATTGAAATAGTGCTGAATCTACCGAATAAATCCGAATTAGTTCGGATTTTTTTCGGTAGATTCGGATGGCCATGGATTACACTAGTATTGTACAGTATATTAGGTATATCACTCTGCTATGGGTTACACCTAATATACAGTACATAATACTATTCTAATACACAGCATATCCCACCTAACACATACCGAAATTCCGAATTTCCGAACCGAATCCAGCTGAATTTATTCAAATCTGAAACGAATCCGAAACGAATCCGAAACGAATTGATTCAAATTTTTCTGAATGCGAATCGATCTGAACCGAAATTCGAAAACATCCGAATCGATCCGAACCGAACCGAATTTTTTTGCCATGCACATGTCTAATCAATTGAGGTTCTCGCCAAAAAAATTAGAGATAACAGTTCAATAGCTGGCTTAAACATTGACGAGTCTGAACACGAGTTAGCAATGTATGTGGATGACAATCTGTTGACTCTAACACAACCCAGCATATTGTTACCTGCAGTTCTGCAAGAATTAAATTTGACTAAATCTGAGATATTGAATTATGTCATATTTTGCAAAACTGTACTTTCATTTTAAAAGCCCACAGACTCAAATACTTTGGGATTTTTTTAATTGCTTCTCCAGTTTTATTGTTTGAAGTCAATTATACAAGTCTATTGTCAGATATCTCTCGAGATCTCTCAAAATGGCTTAATAAACCTAGGTCATTGTTATGCTGTATTGGGGTAATTCAAATGAATGTTCTCCCACGTATTATATACTACTTGCAAACCTTACCAGTACCTTTACCATATACCTACCTCTCATGACTCAAAGGCCTACTTGAAAACTTTCGGCTAGATTACAATTTTTTGTCGGTAAGACTTGCGCAGTATATGCTCACCGCTCACCTACAAACAACGCTGGTATTACAGTAAACACGGCGTTAGCCGGAAAAAAGTGAGCGGAGAGCAAAATTTAGCTCCACATTTCACCTCAATACCAGCGCTGCTTACGGTAGCAGTGAGCTGGCTAAATGTGCTCGTGCACGATTTCCCCATAGGAATCAATGGGGCTGATTCGGCTGAAAAAAAGTCTAACACTTGCAAAAAGCAGCGTTCAGCTCCTAACGCAGCCCCATTGATTCCTATGGGGAAAAACATTTTATGTCTACACCTAACACCCTAACATGAACCCCGAGTCTAAACACCCCTAATCTTCCACTTATTAACCCCTAATCTGCCGCCCCTAACATCACCGACACCTACATTATATTATTAACCCCTAATCTGTCGCTCACGACACCGCCGCCACCTACATTATACTTATGAACCCCTAATCTTCTGCCCCAACATCGCAGACACCTACATTATATTTATTAACCCCTATTCTGCCGCCCCAATGTCGTTGCAACCTACCTACAATTATTAACCCTTAATCTGCCGCCCCCAACGTCGCCGCCACTATAATAAAGTTATTAACCCCTAAACCTAAGTCTAACCCTAACACCCCCTAACTTAAATATAATTTAAATAAATCTAAATAAAAATACTATTATTAAATAAATTATTCCTATTTAAAACTAAATACTTACCTATAAAATAAACCTTAAGATAGCTACAATATAACTAATAGTTACATTGTAGCTAGCTTTGTGTTTATTTTAACTAGGTACAATAGTTATTAAATAGTTATTAACTATTTAATAACTTCCTAGTTAAAATAAATACAAATATACCTGTAAAATAAATCCTAACCTAAGTTACAATTACACCTAACACTACACTATAATTAAATAAATTACCTAAACTAACTACAATTAATTACAATTAAATTAAATAAACTAAATTACGGGAAAAAACAAACACTAAATTACAGAAAATAATAAAATAATTACAATTTTTTTAAAACTAATTACACCTAATCTAATCACTCTAATAAAATAAAAAGCCCCCCAAAATAATAAAAATCCCTACCCTATACTAAATTACAAATAGCCCTTAAAAGGGCTTTTTACGGGGCATTTCCCCAAAGTAATCAGCTCTTTTACCTGTAAAACAAAGACAATACCCCCCCCCAACATTACAACCCACCACCCACACACCCAACCCTACTCTAAAACCCACTCAATCCCCCCTTAAAAAAACCTAACACTACCCCCTTGAAGATCACCCTACTTTGAGACGTCTTCACCCAACCGGGCAGAAGTGGTCCTCCAGACGGATCAGCCAATAGGAGTGAGCCAATAGGCTGTTCCAATCAGCCAATAGTATGCAAGCTCAATCCTATCGGCTGTTCTAATCAGCCAATGGGATTGAACTTCAATCCTATTGGCTGATTGGATCAGCCAATCGGATTTTTTCTACCTTAATTGCGATTGGCTGATAGAATTCTATCAGCCAATCGGAATTGAAGGGACGCCATCTTGGATGACGTCATTTAAAGGACCCATCATTGTTCCAGTCACCGTCGAACGAAGAGGATGCTCCGCGTCGGATGTCTTGAAGATGGACCCGCTCCGGATGGATGAAGACTTCTGCCCGTCTGGAGGACCTCTTCTGCCCGGATAGGGTGAAGACTTCGGATCATCTGGAGGACCACTTCTGCCCGGTTGGGTGAAGACGTCTCAAGGTAGGGTGATCTTCAAGGGGTTAGGGCTAGGTTTTATTAAGGGGGGTTGGGTGGGTTTTAGAGTAGGGTTGGGTGTGTGGGTGGTGGGTTGTAATTTTGGAGGGGTATTGTCTTTTTTTTTACAAGTAAAAGAGCTGATTACTTTGGGGCAATGCCATGCAAAAAGCCCTTTTAAGGGCTATTTGTAATTTAGTATAGGGTAGGGATTTTTATTATTTTGGGGGGCTTTTTTATTTTATTAGGGGGATTAGATTAGGTATAATTAGTTTTAAAACTTGTAATTATTTTATTATTTTCTGTAATTTAGTTTTTTTTTTCTCGTAATTTATTTTATTTTATTAAATTGTAATTAATTGTAGTTAATTTAGGTAATTTATTTAATTATAGTTTAGTGTTAGGTGTAATTGTAACTTAGGTTAGGATTTATTTTACAGGTAATTTTGTAATTATTTTAACTAGGTAGCTATTAAATAGTAAATAACTATTTAATAGCTATTGTACCTAGTTAAAATAAATACAAAGTTGCCTGTAAAATAAATATAAATCCTAAAATAGCTACAATATAATTATTCGTTATATTGTAGCTATATTAGGGTTTATTTTACAGGTAAGTATTTAGTTTTAAATAGGAAGACTTTAGTTAATAATATATAATTTATTTTGTTAGATTAAAATTATATTTAATTTAGGGGGGTGTTAGGGTTAGGGTTAGACTTAGCTTTAGGGGTTAATAAATTTATTAGAGTAGCGGCGAGGTCCGGTCGGCAGATTAGGGGTAAATACTTGAAGTTAGGTGTCGGCGATGTTAGGGAGGGCAGATTAGGGGTTAATACTATTTATTATAGGGTTTTTGAGGTGGGAGTGAGGCGGTTTAGGGGTTAATACATTTATTAGAGTAGCGTCGAGGTCCGGTCGGCAGATTACTGGTTAATAAGTGTGGGTAGGTGGCGGCGACATTGGGGGGCAGATTAGGGGTTAATAAATATAATATAGGGGTCGGCGATGTTAGGGGCAGCAGATTAGGGGTACATAGGGATAATGTAGGTGGCGGCGGTGTGCGTTCAGCAGATTAGGGGTTAAAAAAATGCATTATAGTGGCGGCGATGTGGGGGGACCTCGGTTTAGGGGTACATAGGTAGTTTATGGGTGTTAGTGTACTTTAGAGCACAGTAGTTAAGAGCTTTATAAACTACCATTAGCCCGGAAAGCTCTTAACTACTGACTTTTTTCTGCGGCTGGAGTCTTGTCGGTAGAGGGTCTACCGCTCACTTTAGCCAAGATTCTAAATACCGGCATTAGTAAGATCCCATTGAAAAGATAGGATGCGCAATTGGCGTAAGGGGATCTGCGGTATGGAAAAGTCGCGGCTTGGAAGTGAGCGTTAGACCCTTTCCTGGCTGACTCTAAATACCAGCGGGCGGTAAAAAGCAGCGTTTAATTGTAGTAATTTTATTTTGATTTATTTAAATAATATTTAAGTTAGGGGGGTGTTAGGGTTAGGGTTAGACTTAGATATTGGGGTTAATAAATTTAATATAGTGGCGGCGATTTTGGGGCCGGAAGATTAGGGGTTAATAAATGTAGGTAGGTGTCGCAATGTTAGGGACGGCAGATTAGGGTTTAATAATATTTAAATAGTGTTTGCGAGGCGGGAGTGCGGCGGTTTAGGGGTTAATACATTTATTGAAGTGGCGGCGATGTCAGGTAGGCAGATTAGGGGTTAAAATTTTTAATATAGTGTTTGCGATGTGGGGGGACCTCGGTTTAGTGGTTAATAGGTAGTTTATGGGTGTACTTTTTAGCACTTTAGTTAAGAGTTTTATGTTACGGCGTTAGCCCATAAAACTCTTAACTACTGACTTTTAAATGCAGTAAATGCTTCTGCCCGTCTGGAGGACCTCTTCTGCCCGGATAGGGTGAAGGCTTCTGACCATCTGGAGGACCACTTCTGCCCGGTTGGGTGAAGACGTCTCAAGGTAGGGTGATCTTCAAGGGGTTAGTGCTAGGTTTTATTAAGGGGGGGTTGGGTGGGTTTTAGAGTAGGGTTGGGTGTGTGGGTGGTGGTTTGTAATGTTGGGGGGGTATTGTCTTTTTTTTTACAGGTAAAACAGCTGATTACTTTGGGGCAATGCCATGCAAAAAGCCCTTTTAAGGGCTATTTGTAATTTAGTATAGGGTAGGGATTTTTATTTTTTTGGGGGGCTTTTTTATTTTATTAGGGGGATTAGATTTAGTTTTAAAACTTGTAATTATTTTATTATTTTCTGTAATTTAGTGTTGTTGTTTTTTCGTAATTTAGTTTATTTTATGTGGATATAATAATAGATTCCCTATCTATGGAAAAAAATTGACAGAGGTCAGAAAATCCAGAGTTCTCCCCGCTTGCCTCTCTCTACAGTCTACTGTTCGGCCATCAGTGGCTCAATGTATGGAGGTAATTGGTCTGATGGTCGCTTCCATGGACATCATTCCCTTTGCTCGATTCTATTTGAGAGCTCTGCAGTTATGCATGCTCAGACAATGGAATGGGGACTATTCGGATCTGTCTCAGAGGAAAGATCTAGATCAGTCGGCAAGAGACTCTCTCCCGTGGTGGCTTTCTCAGGAGCATCTGTCTCAGGAAACATTCTTCCCGAGACCTTCCTAGGTGATCGTGACCATGGATGCCAGTCAGCTAGGTTGGGGAGCAGTCTGGGATTCCTTAAAGGCGCAAGGACTATGGACTGAAGAGGAGTCTGCTCTCCCCATAAACATCTTGGAGTTGAGAGTGATTTACAATGCCCTGATGGTTTGGCCTCAATTGTCCTTAGCCCAGTTTATCAGGTTCCAGTCAGACAACATCACCTCAGTGGCTTCCATCAACCACCAGAGAGGAACTCAGAGTTCCTTAGCCATGAAGGAGGTGTCTTGGATTATTCAGTGGGTGGAAGCTCACAATTGTTGTCTATCTGCTGTCCACATTCCAGGAGTGGAACACTGGGAGGTGGATTTCCTGAGCAGACAAACTTTTCATCCCGGAGAGTGGGCTCTCCATTCGGAGGTGTTCTCCAGGTTAACCCTCAAGTGGGGGGTGCTGAAGTTGGATCTGATGGCATTTTGGCAGAACGCCAAGCTTCCAAGGTATGGTTCAAGGTCAAGAGATCCGCAGCTCTGATAGATGCTCTGGCGGTTCCCTGAAATTTCGATCTAGCATACCTGTTTTCCTCCATTTGCGCTACTTCCCCGAGTCATTGCTTGTATCAAACAGAAGAGAGCATCAGTAATTATAATAGCTCCTGCATGGCCTTGCTGAATCTGGTATGCAGACCTGGTGAGAATGTCATCTCTTCCACCTTGGAGGAATAGTTCTGACTAATCATTGAGATTCAGACTCGCAAGCCTGTCACTAGAAAAATTTACCCTAAAGTATGGCGTAAAAACCTTTATTGGTGTGAATCTAAGGGCTACTCTTGGAGTAGGGTCAGAATTCCTAGAAATTTGTCTTTTTTCTAGGAAGGTCTGAAAAAAGGGTTGTCAGTCAGTTCTCTAAAAGGTCAGATTTCTGCATTATCTATTTTGTTACATATGCGTCCCTTACATATGCGTCTGATGGATGTGCCAGATGTTCAATCTTTTTGTCAGGCCCTGGTCAGAATCAGGCCTGTGTTTAAACCTGTTACCCCTCCTTGGAGCCTTAACCTTGTTCTTAAAGTTTTGCAGCAGGTTCCATTTGAGCCTATGCATTCCATATATATTAAGTTGTTATCTTGGAAGGTTTTGTTTCTACCTCTTCTGCTAGGAGAGTTTTAAAACTCTCTGCTTTGCAGTGTGATTCGCCTTACCTTATCTTTAATGTGGATAAGGCGGTCCTTCATATTAAATTGGGGTTTCTCCATAAAGTGGTTTCGGTTAGAAATATTAATCAGGAAATTGTTGATCCTTCTCTCTGTCCCAATCCTTCTTCTCATAAAGAACGTCTGTTGCACAACTTGGATGTTGTGCGTGCTCAGAAATTCTACCTACAGGTGACTAAGGATTTTCGCCAGTCTTCTGCCCTGTTTGTTTGTTTCTCAAGAAAGTGTAAGGGTCAAAAAGCTACTGCTACTTCTCTTTCCCTCTGGTTGAGAAGTAGAATTCATTTTGCTTATGTGACTGCTGGACAGCAGCCTCCTGAGAGAATTACAGCTCATTCTACTAGGGCTGTCTCCTCTTCTTGGGCTTTCAAAAATAAAGGTTCTGTGGAACCGATTTGCAAGGCTGCAACTTTTTGCTGCATACTTTTTCCAAATTTGATACTTTTGCCTCGGCTGAGGCTTCTTTTGGGAGTAAGGTTCTTCAAGCGGTGGTACCTTCTGTTTAGGTCTGCCTGTCTTGTTTTCCCTCCCTAGTCATCCTGTGTCCTCTAGCTTGGGTATTGGTTCCCACTAGTAATTGATGACGTTGTGGGCTCTCCATGTCTTACAAAATAAAACAAAATGTATGCTTACCTGATCAATTTCTTTCGTTCAGGATATGGAGAGTCCACGACCCCACCCTTTATTAAGACAGTTATTTTGACTAAACCTCAGGCACCTCTACACCTTTGTGTTATTCCTTTTTCCATTTCCCTTCAGTCTAATGACTGGGGATTATGGATAGGGGAGTGGCACTTAACAGCTTTGCTGTGGTGCTCTTTGTCTCCTTCTGCTGGCCAGGAGTGATATTCCCACTTCTCTAAGTACTCATATTTCTTAAGCACTGTTCCCCATGACACCCTTTGTTGACAATTTAGATCTGCCACTACACAACTCTCTTTTTGTCAACAGGCACAAATACCATATTGGACAGGTGACTTTTCATATCATTTTCCGGTACAAAACTCAAACTGTGCAGCGAACTTCAAGACTTAGATACAAATCTGTAGTAGTTTTTTTTATGCCCAAATAAGGTATTTGATTCACATAAAAGGAAGCACTGCATCTTAAGATCACTTACGGTATACGAGCAAACGTGCCTTATGCAACACCTCCATAGACACCTAATTCATTTAACTTACCACTTTTTGCTGACATCTGGTGGGGGCTCTACCCAAACATTTACAAGAAAATCGGTAACAGTAAAGATCACTAAAGAACCAGTTTCTGCTAGAGTACTGAAGATAAATTATAACTTTATCTCCAGATGGTACGCCCTATAACCTTAAATTTTTACTGATGGGAAGTGCTGGAGGGGGTGCGGGGAGGAGGGTACTCTTTTACACATATGGTAGGGATGTGGGAGAATGGAGTGTTACTGGCAGAAAGTCTTAAGAGAGATAGAATTTAAATTAAATAACTCACTTAACAACAGTCTAACTGCTTTATTGTGTCATGGCCTTCCTAAGCTGAAAGGTAAATCCAAGAGAAATGTAACATACCTAATGCTTAATAGAGCTAAATCTCTTATTCCCAAACACTGGAAATCAACAACAATTCCATAATAAGGCAAATGGAAAACACAGGTGGAGAAGTGTCTCCAATAAGAACGTTATAGATTCCTGCAAGACGGTAGAATCGGAATCCATGAATACATGCTTGAGTTATGGGGATCACGTAAATTCCTTCTAATTAATATATTATTTAATTCGATTGAACGGACATGCTAAATGTGATGCTCAGCCTCCCGTCCACAGCTAGGGTACTATAGATGGCTCTCACTCACACCATCTATAACATAGTATTTAAAGCACTTTAAAGAAATAGTCTAGTCAAAATTAAATTTTCATGATTCAGATAGAGCATGCAATTTTAAGCAACTTTCTAATTTACTTTGATTATCAAATTTTCTTCTTTCTCTTGGTATCATTATTTGAATGTAAGGTGCCAGACCATTTTTGGTTCAGCACCTGGGTAGCACTTGCTGATTGATGGCTACATTTAGACACAAATCAGAAAGTGCTACCTAGGTGCTGAACAAAAAAATGAGCCGACTCCTATGCTTACATGCTTGCTTTTTCAAATAAAGATACCAAGAGTATGAATAAAATTGATAAAAGGAATAGATTAGAAAATGGCTTAAAATTGCATGCTCTATCTGAATCATGAAAGTTACATTTTGACTAGACTATTCCTTTAAGACAGGATTCATTAAAACTTTATTCAATCCCCCACCTTTTTTCCCTCTTCATCTTTCCTTTATGCATTTCTGTGCAAAAACCACAGTTGTTTTTGATGGTTAATGGTTATGTATACAAATATGTGGAGCTTGCGATGGACAAACATCTAGGACTCTCTCAATTTATAGTTAAAGTTATGTTTTAATTGGAAAAACAAAAATACAGAGCTGTTCACAATGAGTAAGCATGGACTATGGAACCAGACATGAGCCTTCGAATGGAAGTCGGCTCATCATCTCATTCTTCTCGTTAACTCTTTGTATCATCCTTCTACACAGTTATGAAGAAAGATGTATTTTCTTTGCATTTTAATGTGCTTACTTATATCACCTTTTGTAATTCACTATTGTTTAATAAAGCTCATAAAAAACAATATATATATATATATATTAATGTTTGATTTAAATGATCAAAAACTGATATTCTTTAAATATGTTTGTCACTGGTGGTTCTAGACAAGGATGACCGGATATCCCTTTTTGATAGGATTTTACTTGTTTCCGGGGATGGCCACATTGAATCTTCAACAACGATGCAATAAATAATATCTTTTAAATGTAGCTATTTGTGGTCTGGCTTTTGTGAGGGACTGTATTAAACTCACAATTATAGCTTATACATGCCCTGCACCTGCTTTGAGTTTACTTTCACTTAAACCTATTTGGCATATGTGCTTGTTTTCCCTCTCCTGTTCCTGTGTTTGTACTCTGGCTCATGGACTTTGGTGTGTTTCCAAGATTTAAGTTGTATCACCCCCATTGAGCTGCAAAGGGCTCTATATATTATGGCCTCTATTTAACAAGGTCTGGTGGACCTGATCCGACAGTGCGGATCAGGTCTGCCAGACCTCGCTGAATACGGAGAGCAATTCGCTCTCCGTATTCAGCATTGCACCAGCAGCTCACAAGAGCTGCTGGTGCAATGCTGCCCCCTGCAGACTTGCGGCCAATGGGCCGCCAGCAGGGGGGTGTCAATCAACCTGATCATACTCAATCGGGTTGATTTCTGGCGATGTCTGTCCGCCTGCTCAGAGTCTTTGTGACCGCTGCTTCATAACTGCTGTTTCTGGCGAGTCTGAAGAGCTAGATAGATAGGCTCCTATGTGTGCTATATCTTTACTACTTATGACAGCCCCCTAATTACCTCCCATCACCCCAAAAATATTAAAGGGACACTAAACCCATTTTTTTCTGATTCAGATACAGCATGCAATTTTAAGCAACTTTCTAATTTACTCCTATTATCAAATTTTCATCATTCTCTTGGTATCTTTATTTGAAAAGCAAGAATGTAAGTTTAGATGCCGGTCCATTTTTGATAAACAACCTGGGATGTTTTTGCTGATTGGTGGATAAATTCACCAACCAATAAACAAGTGCTGTCCAGGGTCTGAACTAAAATTAGCTGGCTCCTTAGCATAGATGCCTTCTTTTTCAAATAAAGAAAGCAAGAGAACAAAGAAAAATTGATAATAGGAGTAAATTAGAAAGTTGCTTAAAATTGCATGCTCTATCTGAATTACGAAAGAAAAAAATTTGGGTTCAGTGTTCCTTTAACTTCTAAAACCGCCACTGGTTACTTGATTCCTTTGGTTTGATAAAATCATAGAAACATACGGCTAGATTACGAGTTTTGCGTTAGACTTAAAAAGCAGCGTTGGCCGGTCCTAATGTTGCTTTTTAACGCCCGCTGGTATTACGAGTCTTGCAGGTACAGGTGTACCGCTCATTTTTTTGGCCAGACTTGGAAATACCGCAAATCCACTTACGTAAATTGTGTATCCTCTTTTTTCAATGGGACTTGCATAGCGCCGGTATTACGAGTCTGCCAAAAAGTGAGGGGTAGAGACCTCTCCTGTCAAGACTGGTAACGCATTTTAAAGTCAGTAGTTAAGAGTTTTACACTACAACTCCGTAGCATTAAACTCTTAACTAAAATGCTAAAAAGTACACTAACACCCATAAACTACCCCCAAAACCGAGGCCCTCCCACATTGCAAACACTAAAAAATTATTTTTAACCCCTAATCTGCCGAACCGGACATCGCCGCCACTATAATAAATATATTAACCCCTAAACCGCCTCACTTCCGCCTCGCAAACATTAGTTAAATATTATTAACCCCTAATCTGCCATCCCTAACATTGCCGACACCTACCTACATTTAATAGCCCCTAATCTGCCGCCCCAAACGTCGCTGCCACTATACTAAAGTTATTAACCCCTAAATCTAAGTCTAACCCTAACCCCCCTAACTTAAATATAATTAAAAGAAATCTAAATAAAAATTACTATCATTAACTAAATTATCCCTAATTAAAACTAAATACTTACCTGTAAAATAAACCCTAAGCTAGCTACAATATAACTAATAGTTACATTGTATCTATCATAGGGTTTATTTTTATTTTACAGGCAAGTTTGTATTTATTTTAACTAGGTAGAATAGTTATTAAATAGTTATTAACTATTTAATAACTACCTAGCTAAAATAAATCCTAACCTAAGTTACACTAACACCTAACACTACACTATAATTAAATTAATTCCCTAAATTAAATACAATTCAATAAAATTAGCTAAAGTACAAAAACCCCCACTAAATTACAGAAAATAATAAACAAATTACAAGATTTTTAAACTAATTACACCTAATCTTATCCCACTAACAAAATAAAAAAGCCCCCCAAAAATAAAAAAATGTCCTACCCTACACTAAATTATAAATAGCCCTTAAAAGGGCCTTTTGCGGGGCATTGCCCCAAAGTAATCAGTTCTTTTACCTGTAAAAAAAATTACAAAGCCCCCCCAACATTAAAACCCACCACCCAAACAACCAACCCTACTCTAAAACCCACCCAATACCACCTTAAAAAAACCTAACACTAACCCCTTGAAGATCACCTTACCGATCACCTTAGTCTTCATCCAACTGGGCCGAAGTCCTCAACGAAGCCAGGAGAAGTGTTCATCCAAGCTTAGCAAAGTGGTCCTCCAGACGGGCAGAAGTCTTCATCCAGAAGGCATCTTCTATCCTCATCCATCCGGTGCGGAGCGCGTCCATCTTCAAGACATCCAACGTGGAGCATCCTCTTCATCCGACCGCTAACACTGAATGAAGGTTCCTTTAAATGACGTCATCCAAGATGACATCCCTTCAATTCCGACTGGCTGATAGAATTCTATCAGCCAATCGGAATTAAGGTAGAAAAAATCCTATTGGCTGATGCAATCAGCCAATAGGATTGAGCTGGCATTCTATTGGCTGTTCCAATCAGCCAATAGAATGCCAGCTCAATCCTATTGGCTGATTGCATCAGCCAATAGGATTTTTCTACCTTAATTCCGATTGGCTGATAGAATTCTATCAGCCAATCGGAATTGAAGGGACGCCATCTTGGATGACATCATTTAAAGGAACCTTCATTAAGTGTTAGCCGTCGTCAGAAGAGGATGTTCCGTGTCGGATGTCTTGAAGATGGACCTGCTCCATGCCGGATGGATGAAGATAGAAGATGCCATCTGGATGAAGACTGCTGCCCGTCTGGAGGACCACATCGCCCGGCTTGCATGAAGACTTCTCCCGGCTTCGTTGAGGACTTCGGCCCAGTTGGATGAAGACTTCTCCCAGTAAGGTGATCTTCAAGGGGTTAGTGTTAGGTTTTTTTAAGGGGGTATTGGGTGGGTTTTAGAGTAGGGTTGGTTGTGTGGTTGGTGGGTTTTAATGTTGGGGGGGGATTTGTACTTTTTTTTACAGGTAAAAGAGCTGATTACTTTGGGGCAATGCCCCGCAAAAGGCCCTTTTAAGGGCTATTTGTAATTTAGTGTAGGGTAGGGCTTTTTTTTATTTCGGGGGGGCTTTTTTATTTTGTTAGGGGGATTAGATTAGGTGTAATTAGTTTAAAAATCTTGTAATTCGTTTATTATTTTCTGTAGTTTAGTGGGGGTTTTTGTACTTTAGCAAATTTTATTGAATTGTATTTAATTTAGGGAATTAATTTAATTATAGTGTAGTGTTAGGTGTAATTGTAACTTAAGTTAGGTTTTATTTTACAGGTACTTTTGTATTTATTTTAGCTAGGTAGTTATTAAATAGTAAATAACTATTTAGTAACTATTCTACCTAGTTAAAATAAATACAAACTTGCCTGTAAAATAAAAATAAATCCTAAGCTAGCTACAATGTAACTATTAGTTATATTGTAGCTAGTTTAGGGTTTATTTTACAGGTAAGTATTTAGTTTTAAATAGGAATAATTTAGTTAATGATAGGAATATTTATTTTGATTTCTTTTAATTATATTTAAGTTAGGGTGTGTTAGGTTTAGGGTTAGACTTAGGTTTAGGGGTTAATAACTTTAATATAGTGGTGGCGACGTTGGGGGCAACAGATTAGGGGTTAATAAATGTAGTTAGGTGGCGGCAATGTTAGGGATGGCAGATTAGGGGTTAATAATATTTAACTAATGTTTGCGAGGCGGGAGTGTGGCGGTTTAGGGGTTAATATGTTTGTTATAGTGGCGGCGAAGTTGGGGGCGGCAGATTAGGGGTTAATAAGTGTAGGTAGGTGGCTGCGAAATTGGGGGCTGCAGAGTAGGGGTTAATAAATATAATGTAGGGTTTGGAGATGTTGGGGGCAGCAGATTAGGGGTTCATAAGTATAATGTAGGTGTTGGCGATGTTGGGGGCAGCAAATTAGGTGTTAATAAGTGTAAGATTAAGGGTGTTTAGACTCGGGGTTAATGTTAGGGTGTTAGGTGTAGACATAACTTTTATTTCTCCATAAGAATCAATGGGGCTGCGTTAAGGAGTTTTATGCTGCTTTTTTGCAGGTTAGACTTTTTTCAGCCGGCTCTCCCCGTTGATTCCTATGGGGAAATCGAGCACGAGCACGTTACACCAGCTCACCGATGACTTAAGCAGCGCTGGTATTGGAGTACTGTAATGAGCAAAATTTTGCTCAACGCTCACTTCTTGTCTTTTTAACGACGGGTTTGTAAAAACCTGTAATACCAGCGCTGCATGTAAGTGAGCGGTGAGGGAAAACTGCTCGTTAGCACTGCATAGCCTCTAACGCAAAACTTGTAATCTGGGCCATAGATTTTGACAACAGGTAATAACCATAGGACCAAAAATTCTGCCCATATTTCTTATAAAGTATAAGTGTAAAGAGACAGTAACACTGTGTAAATACAAGCCATTTCTGTTGTGTTGTTACAGAATAACATATTAGTTAAGTCTAAACATTATTAAAAG